>NC_050452.1:72033871-72201371 GCF_903995425.1 Onychomys torridus | reverse complement strand
TCGTCCCGTGAGCAGTGCTCCGTGGCTATGCACAACACATCTGATCTACAGTCATTTTCCTGCTGCCGCAGTAGAGCTGGACACTCGAGACAGCGGCTGGACAGTCCCCAAGCCAAATACACCATCTAGCCAGCTCTTGTCGAAAAGCGTGAAGAACCCCTGGTTCAGATGCCGCCTTTCTCTTGACTTTTAAGAGTGGTATGTGCTCGGTGCCTCTCAGTTTCAGCTTCATCGTTATTCAAAAGGAAGGACCCGCTTGGTCTCACAGCAGAACAGAAGAAGAACTTGTGAAATTTAGAGCAAAATAATGCAAGCCGGTCTTTACAAAAATAAAAATAAATAATAAGGTTGACAGTGTGAAAGGAGGTGGGATTCTAAGTTCTTGGGGTTAACCATCTCAAGTGGACCAAGTCCAGTTCTGAAGAAGTAACCAGCAACTGTACGGTCCCCTGAATCTGAGCATCATGGCGGCCCTTTGATGGGGATACATTCAAGTTATATACATCAATACAATTACTAAGAAAGTTAAGGTGTTTTTAAAAATTAATTCAGAAGCCAGGCACAGTATATAACCCTTTAGTCCCAACACCTGGGAGGTGGGAGCAGGCTGGCCATGAGTTCAAGGCTGGCTTGGGCACACAATGGCATCAGGCCAGTTTGACCCACATAATGAAAACCTGTCTGTGGCGTTTGCTCTGACTGTGATTGCCTGGGAAGAGAGTCTCACCAAGGGACTGTCTGCTGGTGGTCTGTAAGCACGTCTGTAGGGGGCTATCTTAATGGATGTGGGAAGACCCAGCCCGGTGTGGGAGGCTCTGTTCCCAAGACGAGGGTCCTACATTTGCACGGGACTGGAGGAATGGAGTTGAGCATCAGCAAGCGAACAGCAGGTATGCACACACTTCTCTCTGCTCTTGACCGAGGGTGTGATCTGACTGGATGCTGGAAGTTCCTGCGTTGAGTCTTCCCAGCAATAGACTAAGTTAGGGTTATAAGCTAAGTGAACTCCTGCTCTTCTATGTGACTGTTTTTGTTTGGATATTTTATTACAGCAGCAGAAATGAAGCTGGCACACAGTCTTAGAAAAAAAAAAAAGATACAATTTAGTATGCAGAACTCACACTCATTAAACTATAAAATACGTTTTCTAGGAGTTAGAGGGATGGATCAGGGGTTAAGAACCCTGGCTGTTCCTCCAGCACTTCTGGATTTGATTTCCGGCACCTACACGGTAGCTCACAATTATCTGCAACTCTGGTTTTAGGGATCACATGCTTTCTTCTGGTCTCTGAGGACACCAGACAGGCAAGTGGCGCACAGATAAACATGATGGCAAAATGCCACACATATAAAATAATAAAATGTGGGGGTTTTTTTTTGTTTGTTTTTGTTTTTGGAGACAGGGTTTCTTTGTGTAGCTTTGCGCCTTTCCTGAACTCGCTCTGTAGACCAGGCTGGCCTCGAACTCACAGAGATCCGCCTGGCTCTGCCTCCCGAGTGCTGGGATTAAAGGCGTGTGCCACACCGCCTGCTAAAATGCGTTTTCTAAAGATGCATTTTCTGGCTGGGGATGCGCATAGTTGGCAGAGTGGTTGCCTAAAATGCACTTTCCCGGGTCTCAGCTTCTTGGCAGCAGTAATAACACTAACATTTGTTGATTTGTGTAATACATTAAGGTAGACAAAAAGTCTCTTACCTCACACCCCTAAGAACTCTATGAAGTGGAAGTATCTAACCACAAAATTCACCTACTTTTCAAGAAGTAACAGTTTGATTCACTGAACCAAGCGCAGGGGCATTTGAAGGTCTCATCAGTGTGCATCCACGCACAGTATACATATTTCTGGGAAGAGTTCCATCCAGCCTTCCGCCTGTGGTTACACTTTGTCACTCAGAATCCCAAGTGGTTTAAAAAGAAGGATTCTCCCAGAGGGAGACCTCACATGTAAGAATTTAGGTTTTATGGCCAGGCCTTGGTGATGGATGGTATTGTTTAAAAAATCCTTAATGGACTTAGGTTGTGATCTAATACTCTCCTCTCACCTCAAATAGGGCCCTCCCAGAGAGCTAAACAGAAACATCCAAGCCTCATTTCCTTATGTCAAGTCTCATCTCAAGACCATCCGCAGAGACAAACCCACACCGCAAAGCTGAGGAGCCAGGGTTCATTCTCTAACATTTCTTGTTCCCCAACTCCTCATAACCCCCAAGTATAACAAAAATAGCTTCATCTCTTCCAGAGCCCTACAACTGAGCCGGCCCGCTAAGAGGAAAAGAGCAGCCGTATTTACTTAGGGAAAAGACTGGAATCCTAGATATTGCTGCAGAGAGAATTTAAACAGTGGATTTTTTTTTCTCCCCAGAAAGAATACACTATAATCAACCTTCTGGACCATATCTTTTCATACACTCTGAACAAATTTTGGTTTACCTCTAGAACCAAAATCTCCCTCTTCAGATTGTCAGGCAGAGCTTTCACCAACTGGCATGTCTGGGGCAGGGTATGCATGAGTAACTGACCACAGCTTTTTGGCATCCCATTTTTATTCAGTTCTTTGTAAACACTGCAGGCCTGAGAAGACCCACAAAGAAACAAAGTATCAAATGGGCACACACTGGGGGGGTGGGGGGGGGGACGACTTTGTTCGGCTATTCAAAAGAGGTTTTGTTTTGCTTGGTGTTTGTTCGTTTGTTTGCCTATCCTTACCTGGAGGATTCTGACCCTTTTTCTGGGTACTTCTCATCTGCGCTCTGCCACTGGGTAATGCTTCTCACCAGGGGGGGGGGGGGGGGGGGGGGGGGGGGGGGGGGGGGGGGGCTCTTTGGAAACATGGAGACTTCTGGAATCATACTGGGTTGTCACAACGAGGTTGGGGGTGGACCCTGGCATCTACTGGGGAGAAATGAAGGATGATGCTAACTATTCTAGAGCACCCACATCAGAGTTATCAGTCCTAGGTAGATGCTATTCTGAGAGAGACACATTGTGCCCTGAAGGTCTAAAAGGCCTCAGATTAGGGACTCAGTAAACATGTTTTTAGAATAAACAACCCGAAACATCATTTCTTGTTCTATTGCTGGGTTCTCTCCCAGCAGCCCAACACTGTTCTCAGTGGTGTTCCTAAATCATCCAAGCACTGGGACGCTTCTCACAATCTCTTCATTTCCCCTTCTGAACTAATCAAACCATATAGCCCTGTCCGGCCTTGAACTCACAGAGGGCCGCCTGCTTCTGCCTCCCAAGTGCTAGGATTAAAGGTGTGGGCTACCACGCCCAGACTTCTCCTCAAGATCTTTTGATGCTTCTTAAATGTCAGAGGTATCTCCTGGGTTATTGGTGGATGGAACTGTTCAGTTTCCTTCCACACAAATGAGCCATAGGAATGGCCAAACAAGATTCACCATGAATATGTAGTCGCTAAAACTGGATGGTGTGGTCCTGGAGGGCTCATTCTATTTTTACATACATGTAAAATCTTCCAGACAACAGGTTTTCAAAGTAAAGCCGATGAACTAATGAGCGTTCTACATCCTCCTTCCGCAGGGACCGAGCACCTCATTCTGGTACTCGACATTTCTGCTCTTCCCTACTCTTCCCCCGCATCTCTTCCCTAACCTGAGGACAAACTTTTTTTTTTTTTTAAGAGTATTTTTGGTTCTGGAAAATCCAAATGTGTTCCAAAAAGTCACGCCTCTTTGAGATTAATTTCTAACTGACATTTGAAACTCTCTTTCCCAATACCCCTTCCTCTGCTGAAAGAACCTAGTTTGACTGTGAGGAAAAGGGAGAAAAATCCACATTTACTGAGTATTCATGATATATAGGGGCTTTTATTTTTAAGTGTGGAGAAAAATCCAGAACTGCAAAAGTTTAAGTTGCTAAGAATTAAAAGCCGAGTATAAATCATGGCAAGTTGGGAAACCTGCCAATACGCTGAAGTATTTCAGAAACGACGGCAGGATGGCACCACCTCAACTATTTTAATTGTTTTGCCATAAACCATAATACTCATCAGCTATTCGTGTTTTCTGCTTTTGTGTGTGTTTAAGTCATAAAGTCACAGAAGGTCTGAGTTTGCTCTTTTAAACACACCCTAACATTTTAACCCTGTCCAGAAACGTGTTTTCTTTTTTCCCCCTAATTTCTTCATCTGATTTTCAGCTCCTATTCTTTAGATTACTTGGGCACTGTCTTGATAACAGTGGGCCATGGGGTGAGGAGGGGGAGGGCCGGAAGGGAGTGGAGGTGAGGAGACAGCTCCCTATAATCTTGGCAGTTATTAAAAACTGGTATTAGGCTATGAGTGTTTGTAGAGGTGTCAATTCAAAGGGATGGATTTGAACCCTGGCCTGCTACGTACAGTGTGTGGCCAGGTCTGTTAAAGCCCATCTCTACAAGCTACTGTGAGAATTAAATTATAACAGCCTGAACATTTAGCACAGGAAGGGCCCTGCACAAAACAAATGCATCATGGATGTTGCATCCTCATCACCGTCTCCAGCGCCTCGACAGTCTAGCATCTTCATCCATTGTTGAAGGTTTCAGTAGCATGAGGATCAGCCAACGCTGATCTGAGAGATCAAAGATGGCAATGACATACTCAGCAAGGTTCCACTAAAAATGGCCCATGGGAAGAGCCTAGAATTATTCATGTAGCTTTGATGGCCGCGTTCCCTGCCCACAAAGGAAGAAACACTGCCTGAAAGATCTCGTGGTTACTGGCAGTGGCGGCTGCTACTCTCTACCTACATCTGTGGTCTCAAAAAACCCAACTGCAAAACAGAAAGGTGGACCAAATGGCCAGAGATGGTTGGCTCTGTGGCAAGGACATCAAGAGGAGCGGTGAACGTGGACAGTGAAGCTGCTGGGTCAGGGCATCCCTCATCTCCCACGTCCAGAAAGAACATCAGTTACCAGTATTTAAATAAGCCACTGCTATTGGGCCAACGATCACCTGCCTTTTCCCAAAGATATTCCAGTGCCCTGTGCGGCTGAGAGAAACAGATTTCAGTGATCTACATGGAACAGAAATGATTTCAGAGCCAAAGAAAATAAACACAGAAGGTGAGGGGAGTCATTAGCAATCAGAAAACCCACCTATTCCTGCCAAGGAAGGTGAATTTGCATGTGGCCCCTGGAAGCTGGTACCGCAGCTCAACCTCTCTAGTTTGCTTCACAAACCTGAGCAATAAACTCTTCACCCACTTGCTTCTCCACTAAACTCGCACCTCAATTAGCGAATCTCATGAAACTGCTTTGATATCTGGTTAAAAAAACAACACTTTCCTCCTGAACTTTTATGTAAAGAAAACGCTGAACATTTAATATAATGACTCTTGAGTTTAAATAAAAGTAATTACCTAATTTACTAGAGAAATTACTTAGAAAAATACCACTGCAGTTAAAAAAAAAAAAAGAATGAAAGAATTGCTGGAAGTTATAGTGTTGTAATATTAATGCCTAAGTACTGTCTGGCATGGGCACAACCAGCTGCTGAGTCCAATTACCAGCTGAATGAGCGCTCTCAAAATAGGGTAAGGTAAGGGATGGGGAGTGAGGGGGCTGCTGCTATTGTTAACTACTTTTATAGCACAAAACACAGTCAGCTGTTGCCCAACTATGAATTCTTTGCAACACAATTTATTCATATTCCTCTCCCCCAAACTCAACAACAAGGGTAGCAGTATTTGGGCAGCCCAAGTTAAGGGAGACTCTCTATTGTACCTTTCAAATGGCGGAGAAGCAACTCTGACGGTAAAGTGAGCCACATTCAAGACAAAAACCAATCAACATCTGATATGTATACTCTGAATCTGGGAGGGTCAGGAAATGAACCGGAAATCTGTTCCTCTCAGCAGCTCAGCTGAGGGTTGTGGCTGGAGGGGGCTGTGTGTCCCCTGTTCCAACCTCCCCTTTCTAGATGCAGAATGTGAAATACAGAGGTCGTGAGTGCTGGTCACAGCCAGTTGGGTATGGAGGGTGCCAGAGCAGTACCCAAAACTTCAGGGTTGTGGGCCAGTCCCTACCCCATGCTCTCCTGCCTTTCTGAAGGGGTGAGATACCTGGAATGGTGCAGCTCTTCTTACAAAGACCACATCTTACTGAGAAACTGGCAGCACCCACCGGCCTCCTCTCTGGTAGCTCATGACTGCTCCAGAACCACCCATTGCTTAGTCCTGCCAAATCCTAGCCCCAAAGTACCATCTAAGGGTCACCCTAAACCCAGATCTGGTGTCAGCACCAGCCAGCATGGCTCCCCTCTAATGCCCAGCAGCTGGGTCCAAGCTGCTCACTAGCTTTTGTTGGCTTCTCTCTGTCCTTCAGGATGGTGGGACAGGGTCCATAATTCCAACGGTGGATTACCTTACCCTGGAGGCTCAACATCCCCTCTCACCCCCTCACTCTGCCAGCCTCTTCTCAGCTTGACACCCTTGATAGCAAGGAGAGTGACAGGCTGTTTCTAGACAGGGAGGATTGTAACTACTCAGATCACCCACGGGACATGTGATCCCACCCCTCAGCTGTTGACAGCTGCCTGATACATCCTGGCTTGCTCATGCCCCTGGCGCTGTGGTGTTCTCCCTACTGTCCCTGGGGTTCCCTGCTGGGTGTCTGGCCCTGCCTGTCCTCCCTAGTGCTGACACCACACATTTCAGGACACGTCCCCCCTTTCCTCCTATTCAGCACAGCTTGGTGGGTGTTCTTATAACATGAAGCAATGGAAGCTCTGGGCAGGAGGAGGAGCCACAAAGTTCTGAAAACTCATTTATAAATCTCAACTTTCTTTCTGCCAGTATCCCTAAATGGATGATGTCCACAGACGATAATCTCTCCCAAAGGTTATCTGTGGTCTTGATGCAGCGTTATGGTCGCTTGCAGCCAGCAGAACTGTGAGTAAGTGTGGAAATCTGGACTCTGAATTACGTGCAAGTCCCAGCGTGCCACAGACTCACACATGCACAGCTGAAAATATAGTGGAGAGTAACATGGCGGAGCCAGCCTCTATGACGCTCTAATTCTTTTGTGGTGCGTAGGATTGAACCCAGTGTCTTCTGCATGCTGCCTAGCTCTCCTCCACTGAGCTATTTCTCTGGCCCCTTGATCTACTCTTTCAAGAAGTAACTTGTAAATGAATTACAAATAGCCACAGTGACAGAATCAGAAATCTCTTGGGGGCAAAGAATTATTTTCTAAATGGACTTGCCCTAAACTAATTTTTTAAATTACATTTATGTGTTCAATATAGATGGGTGTACATGCGGGTGCATATGTGTACCATGGAACACACGTGGACAGAGGTCAAAGGACAACTTGGGAAAGTCAGTTCTCTCCTTCTACCATGTGAGTTCTGGGATCAAACTCAGGTAGTCAGGCTTCAGGGCAAATACTTGAACCTGCTGAGTGAGCTCACTAGCCCTGATTTATTTTTTGAATAAAACTGGACTTCAATTTATTGAACTAACTTTTAAAAAACTTATTTGGTCTGTGTATGTGTGCACATGTGTTACATCATACAAGTTAAGGTTGGAAGAAATATATTACTGTGTGTATCTCTGTGTGTGGAGGCACATGTCATACCATGTAAGTGAAGGTCAGAGGAAACTCATTAGTCAGTGTGCCTGTGTGCATGTGTGTGTTCATACATGTCACACTATGCAAAAGGCCAGAGGACCGTTACAGGAGTCATGTCTCCCCCCCCCTCCCGTTCTCACCTTTATAATCAACTTGGTGGATCACAGCCAGGGGCTTGGTAAATGTCTTCTTATGTTGCATCATGGTCCAGATCATGGCGGCGTCTAGAGAGGTGCAGGCCTCGTCAGGGCTCACACACTGCAGAGAGGCAGAGCAAGGCAGTCATGGCTCACAGCAAAGTCACCAGCCCTGCACAGGCTGTGTGCTGGTCCCTTAGCAGACAGCTCACAGCTGCTAACCATGGGGAACACCGTGCATCTGTGTGCTCTCCAAAGAACCCTACATAGTCAGGGAGCCAGCAAGGCAGACCCAGTATGTCTTCAGCTATACTGGAAAAATCAATGGAGCTTACAAATATCCTCGTCGGCTCTTCTAACAAAAGAGTTAGAAGTTTCAGAATCAGTCTGGCAAATGGGAGAGCTACAGGTGTGACGCTCTTGGCTCTGTATAATAATGGCTTCATTTAAATGGTCTATGATAACATCTATAACCTGTGATTGTGGGAAACTGCACGTATTGTGTTATAAAGATGATAGAATTTATATTTGTCATCTAAAATGGTAAGCATATTGTCATGTTTTTTATATTCTACAAAATTAGGTTTCCCACAATCACTTGTTTTCTGTTTGTTTTAATTTGGACTTTTTTTTTTTTAAATCTCCTGGTGCAGACATTTAGTCTGGTACCTCACACATGCTCAGTGCATGCTCTAATACGTCACCCAGACTTGAAAGTACAAGTTCCAGCAGTTTCTAATTATTTAAAGGCTTGAAACTTATCAGGGACATGCTGGGGGTGGGAGCATCATATCAGAAAAAGCTTATGCTTCTCTGGGCCACACATAAGTCAGAGACACATCATAAGAAGACATTCCACCCACCAGCACCCTGAAAAGAGCTTTCCTTTCCTATAGAGGGGGAGGCATGTATGTCATTGTTGAAAAGGTGTGTAGCTTATTCCACTCCTATATTTCCCTTTTGCTGTCTGGGTAAATAAGAGCGTAGGGTACTAACTCTGTCTCAGGGGCTGACCTGGGCCAGACACTTAACTCACAGCAGAGGGCAGGGCTGGTGATCATGGCACCTTTCCCTAGAAGGCCACACAAGTGCCCAAGAGTTACTAGGACCAGGGAACCGCTGCCTTTCAGGAGGAGGCGGCGGTCTCACAGCTCCTCCTGAGCACGCCTCCTGCACGCACTCACCCGCCCTGCCTTTGCTCTTCTCCCCCGGAGGAAAGTGCCTTGTTACTTTCTAGACAAGGACGAGGGTAGCAGCAGCTCTACAGACGAAAGTGAGTAGGGCCCAGCCTGTGTCTGTTCCCTGGGGTTGGTAATTTAGTGTGCATTTATTTGTAGACAAAACTCTATAGATTCCCCCCTCCCACTTTTCCTTCCAGTCTCTATATTAGAGAATTACATACATATAAATGCTACAGTTTAATCCTGGGCTTCTGAGACACCAGTGGATCCACGAAAGCAAGAGCATTAGACGCCAGTTTAGACTGTGTGTAATGGCTACAGAATAAACACACACAGGAAATTATACGTCCTTGCATCAGGTCACAGAAACGATACCTGTCCCACACAAGGCAGACCTAACGAGGTGTCATAACTGACCCAACAGAACCCCTGCAGGGGCTGCCCCAGCAAGGTCAAAGGGTTCTGATTTCTGTTATGGTAACCAAACGTAGCAGTTTAATTTGGGCAATGGCACAAGGCAAATATGATGAACTGATAAGAAACCAGGCAAAAGTAAAATATTTGTTAATTTCCCTGAGAAATCCTCCCAAGATAAGGCCATCCTATAACACACACAGAGAAGGTCAAAAAAACAATCGCAATTCCAGTCTCAGCGGGCCCTGGAAAAATTAATCCCCACACTGATCTTGTCCTTTCGATTCTTCGTTCTCCTGGCACGGCATGCTCTCTGACCAACAGAGCCAGGGCCAGGCCTCTCCCTCAGTGGAAACCATTCCTGATTTATCACTCTAAGGTACAGCTAAGCACACATGGAAAAACAAACTACCACACTGTCAGGATTTATTTTCCAAAACCCTACAGCACATCGTCCCTGTTCAGACTGTTACTTCAATTGGAAGGCTTCAAAAACTCAAAACTAAAACTTCAGCCTGCAGTAACTTGGATCACACTTTCCTAGTAGGGCGTCTCTTGACCTAAATATACCCAAATCGCAACCCAAACAGAGGACAGCCCACTCACCCTGGGCAGCTTCTGGGGGCCCTTCTTCCTGGTGCACAGCGTCAGCTCACACTGGAGGAAGAGCAGGGAGGTGTTGAACACGGACTTGAAGACAAAGCTGAAGCGCTTCTTGTCGACCTCGACCTCGGCGGCGTGTGGGATCGGGAAGTGCACTCTCTTAGAGCTGTAGAACCTCACAGACTCATCTTTCGGACAGATGTTCTCGATGATGGTATAATCAGACATCCTGTCTGGGTTCGAGTATGGAGAGACAAAGCAGGTTTGGATGGCGAATCCCAGTTCTTGGTCAGCCTTGGTGACAGATACCTGCAAAGGAACAGAAAGTTCAAGTCAGAACTGGCTGGCATCTTGTTTTACTTCCGTTACCCAGACAATATCCTGACATAGTTCTTCGGGTGAGACACGGCTCTGTTTTCACAACACAGTATAATCCTCTAGCTGTAACAGTAACACACACTGGTTGATGAAGGTATTTTCTATTTAAACATGATAGGAATCACAGTAAATCATTTAATTCAAATGCTATCCTACAAGTTACAAAGACAAGATGGGATAAGTGTCTCTGATGCTCTATAAGTCCTCAGAGAGAAAAATAAAAAGCAAATTACGCACTTAAGTGGATTTTCCAAAATAAGTAAAATACAGGTAGAGCCCCTAATGTCACAATAGTAGATTATTACCAAGACCAGTTTTTTAAAGGCTGCTCAATAGCTCAGGACATGGGAGATTCCACATGCCTGAGGCAGAGAGGACTACTCGGGAAAGCAGAACCAATACTAGGAGAGCAGAAAGTCACAGATGCGTCCTGCCTTGTCCTGTCCTGCCTATGGTGCATTGGATCAGGGACAGCGATCTGGTGGCCACCACCAACCTGGCACCAAGCCGGCATTGCCATAATCCTGGGGGTGGGGTGGGGGCGTTAAAGGGAAAACTAACCTAGAAACATTCCCAACTCACTTAGACTTACAAAATATTTGTGTGCCGTGTCCAGATCTTATTAAGGTTCCTTTGTTTAGACACGGGAAGGAGTGCTTAGGCAAATGTAAACAGCATTCAAACCTTAGTGATCCTGAACTCTGTTAAAAGCCCTGGAACAGGACTGGCCTCCACTGTTTGGTGACACATGGTGGCTGTGTGAACTGCTCTTCTGACTTTGGTGCCTGTTTCCTTGACTAAACTAAGTATAAACAATCAACTCAAACACTCTAGAAATAAATTTAGTCCTTACCCATAGACCAAGAGCCCCCAAATGCTTAAAAAGACAGAGAGATAATAAACAAACTTTGCATTTAGAGCCCATCCAGGGGAAATCCCTGATGCTGCAGGAGCCCTCAACCCATAGCACGCTCAAAAGTTAAATATGGGACATTGAACATGAACAAAGGGTAAGGCTAAATGTGACATTGCCACCTTGCTTAATATCCCATAAATATTTACTTTCACACTATCTTTGAGTTATTTCTGACAAACAAGAGACTCTATTTTAGAGAGATGGTGAATTATATGTTATAAATAAAGTGTGTCATTTAACATGAACTCAGCCTTCAGTGTGCAAATATGTTGACTTTTTTCTTACTTTCAAAGGTATGCAATGGCAGAGTGTCTGTCCAGACTGTCTCATGGGTGCTTTGGAGGAGAAAAATCTTAGCAAGTCTTGCTGCAGAATGGAGTGGAAGTGAATGGTAGGTTTGGGAATGAGACTAGACCAAGGAGATCACATGCTCTGCTGCTTATGTGCACACCGAGAACTCCTGTCTCACCTCCAGGATGATAGCAGTAAGAAACGTGAAGACACAGTGGGAGAAACAGTGAAGTGAAGGTTCACTCAAACTACTCGGTTCCCAGCCAGGAAGAACTCCCATTGTTAGGAGTGTGACTCCAGAGGCTAGCTCACAAAGCCACGTGAACCGAAAAGAACTGCCATCCTATCACCAACAATCACCCCGGATGACCATCTTGGATTAATGGAAGGAACTGTCATCTAGAGGAAGTGGAAGGTTCCAGAAAAGGCTAAGGAGGGCAGCTGGAGAAGAAACCAAGAAACGGCTTTTCGGATTAAGCCAATGATTTATGAAGTTTTATTTTACTTAAGTAAAAAAAAATTTCCTACCAGAGGTGGAGTCCAAACAGGGAATGAAAGGCAAGGCATGATCAGCTGCCATCCTCTTCAGCAAAACATCTACAGATTCTTTCATATTTAGTGTAGTTTCAATCAAGTTTAAAATAGTTTATAACAACTCCCCAAACCCAAATCCTTCTTAGCACACTTGATATTTAAAATAGCAAAAAAGATTTGACCTACTTTTAAAATCAAATTTAACTATAAACATATAATATGTGAAAAGATATAAAAGGGGATAGCAGAGTGAAAATGAAAAAGGGAAGGCAGAGGGAACTTACCAACAACATAATTCAAGAAGGCCAGGAGAGAAAAAAGAAAGTAGCATGCACAAGGCAGATTAGCCACTGGCTAGCCTAAATTGGCAAAGCCATAAATGAGCAGATCTGGGTGCATGCTTGGAAAAGAGCAAGCTGCAGCTAATCAGTGTCTTCTCTAACCTGTGGCCTAGCTGGGAGTCACCGACTAATGATGCTTGTGGACTGCGGATCCCGGAAAGGCAGAAGAGAGGAGCAACCACACAGGAGCACCATGGTCAGGAAGAGGGACAGCACACAGAACAGTGGCTTCCCCAGAGCACTGCACTCACAACAGGGAGTCAGACAGGGAGGGACCCACCTCAGTATGACTGAAGAAAACGTCCAGGGCTACCTGGGGGACCCCAACCTAGGGAGCATTGCTTGTGTTTGCTCCACAGACAAAGGCGCTCTGTGGCAGGTCTCCATTCTGCCCCTTAAGCTTCTCACCTCCCACCGTGAGGTCCCACAGCAGCCAGCTGCTTCCTGCCAAAGCCAGCTCATCACATGATGCCTTTCATGAGACCAGCAGACAATATGCCCAATGGGACACTACAGACTATCCACTCAGGGCACACAGCCAGCCAGCCTGGTGTCTTAGACTCTTCACCAGAAAGGGGTCTGTGCATTTAGATATTGATGTTGATATGAAGCTGTATTACTCCCTTCCAATGGCAACTTTAGGGGATGACAGTAGCACCTGGTAGTTCAGAGCATGGTCTCTAGAGGAAGGAAGGACGCTACAGCTGTGTCACTGTGGACAAAAGTTGGATCTTAAAAATTAGTTCATTCTTCCAGGATCCCTCTAACAAGTCAATTCATTATGATGATATCCATAACTATACTTGGTACATCATAAAACAGCAATCAATATTAGTTATTACTTCATTATTGCCACCACTATAATATTTTCATAGACATTCCAGATTTAAGCTATGCATGGTGACTGCTGTTCTACAAGGGAAATGGTTTTGACAAATTTGTGAAGCTATTTAGATAATGACTCGGCAGAAACATTTTCACAAAGCACTCAGCTTTTCACTTGAAAGTAAATCCAAGATCAAGTGTGAGGCGATCTGAAAGTGTCCATGGCTAACTTTGACACTGAATGACTCAACAAGGGTCCCTAAAGTGTTGACATCAAAGCAAGCAGGGCGCTTTAGTGGTAGAATCCACACTTTGTTCCTTGTTTTCTTTTTGGCATTTACAAAAGCCTGCTACATCCATTTAGCATAACCTGAAAACTCCTGATATTTCCTTTTTTTTTTTTTTTTTTTTTCTGTCAGAAAGTGACCTGAAAGAGTTTTTCTGAGCCAAGCCCTTTCTTAAATGAAGGAAGAGACTGAAAGATGCTTCAGCTAATGTTACAGGAACTGTGTAGGGCACTAGTCTAGACGCATGCCCAAGGCTAACACTCCATTCTCACCTCAACATAAACATGTCCGTTCTCTGCCACAGAGAAGACCCCCGGGGAGGGCACCAGGAAGAGGTCTGTGTTATACAGCTCCATGTTGAAGGTGATATTTCCATCGAGCTGGTCCTGGAAGCCACTGGGATTCCTCAGCTGTCGCAAGCTGCAGTTAAACTGGAAAACCACCAGGCAGATGAGGCTAGGTCAGTCACATGATGAGCTTTGGCCTTTTATGTGCAATTTTATTTTTGACAGTTCCCAATAAAAACAAAACCAAATGAACCACAATGTTATCCACAAAAAAACTAAGGGAAATCAACACATACCATTACAATTCCAGCTCGGCTCAGGGAGGCGGCTTCCTCATCTGCGTCTCCTGGAAATCCATTGTTACCTGACTCCATGTCTTCAAAGCCATCTGGCCAGCCACTGCTATCCCCAGAAGATGGAACCTGTATCACAATCTAGAAAGGAGGAGATGCACAGCTATTGTCCCCGCTGGTAGGAAAACCATGCCACGAGCCTCTGCACCCACCATCCCAGTGCAGACACAAAACCTGACTTTATACAAACAAGAGCTAAAGCAAGTTCTCCAGGCTTTTTAGGCTTTTATTCTCAAAGTGATAAGAAATACAGAAAAGCCCAACTCAAGCTAAAGATCTGAACTATAGTTAGGATTTTTTTTCCTTACAAAAAAAATTACAGATTTATTTATAACTATGTCGAATAATTATAAGTTACTTTACACAGTGGGGACACCAGACATTGAGGTGGAGTTGGTGGGGCTGCTGACGGGCTTGACCACATCTTGTGGGTCCTCGGGCACTTTTAAATTTGTGTCAATTTTTAATCTTTTATAATGTTTGAATCACACACACACACTGTGTGTGTGTGTGTGTGTGTGTGTGTGTGTGTGTGTGTGTAACAGTGTCATGTGGTAGTCAGAGAGCAATCTGCAAGTCAGTTCTCTCTTTTTCCCATATGTGGGTCCCGGGGAGCGAACTCACGTCATCGGGCTTGGCGGCAGGTGCTTTTGCCCACTGAGCCATATCACTGGCTCTGTTTGGATCTTTTAAGGTTTGTAGAAAGTTTGGTTTGAGTTAGAAGCATGGTGCCTAATGCTTGCACAGACTCCTCATCTTCAGTCTTCCCGTTTCTTGTTCAACTCTTCCCACTGTCTGTTCTTATGTGTATGCGTGAAGCAAAGAAATTGTTCTGTCTACAACAGCCTGTCGTAACATTGGCTGAAAGTGTTGTCCTGGGGTAGTTCTGAATAGGGTGGAAAGGTGGCCACAACTCCACAAATAAAATCCTAATTTATTTCCATTTCATATGCTTGAATTGCGAACACAATGGAAAATAAAAAAGTGTAGGAAGCCTGAGGATTCCTACAAAGTGTCACAGCACTCTGGAAGGGGACAGAGGGTAATAGTAAGAAGGCAGGCAAGAGAGGACGGGGCGTCTGAGGCAAGCACCTGGAGAATTCATACCTTGCTCTTAACAGTCAAGAAAACAAAAGCATGTAAGAAAGAGGTGGCTTGTAGGACCAGGATATCCTTGCTCTCTGGAAGCAATTGAAGCTTTAAACTCAGCAGATTACCAGTTCTTCCCAGTGCTAATTTGGAAATCAGTTTAAAATGTCCAGATCAAGTGCATCACTATTACATGGCATTCATTATATCTGGTGTGTGTGTGTGTGTGTGAAGTATCTTAAAATTAAACTGCAAAACCGGTACTTTGAAACATGTGTGAGGAGAGTTCATGCTTTAGACTCTTTTATTGTCCACTGTCTAGCCTCCCTCTCTGAAGGGAATAGGTTTCACCCGGAAAGACCGTGCACTGGCAGAAATGCTGTCTGGAAAGCAAGGGTTAGTGACTGCAAGGGATGGATTATTGGGGGTAGGGGGAAACTTGTGGAACTTTTTTCCAGTTAACTTCAAAAACAGAGTTTATTAAATTTGGGGTCTTTCTTAGAGGTAGAGAGACTTGATCATTTCATCAGGATTCATGAGGGAAGGAGCCTCCTCTCATTTTTGAACAAGCAAGAGACCATGCATCCATCTGGAGATGCTCACATATAACCTAGGGCTTTGGGATTGTAGTCCCATAAGGACCAGGCTATCTGACCCTCCACTGTTGACCACGGCAGGATGGACAGGCACAATCACCTTCCTGGTGAACCACCATTAGATGGAAGAAGGAAGTGTGAGATTACCACAACTGCAGCTGAGAAAACAGGACCTTCAAATCCCAAAGACTCACTGGTAAATCAAAACAAAACAAGAGTTCAGGGTCAAAGTCCATCCCATTTTGTTGAGAACTGACATCTGGCTTTATCCCCACCCCCCTCATTTTCAGAGACATGTTAAGACTAATACAGAGACAGCCTGTGATGCCACCATACTCACGGAGTTATAGTAAACCACACCATCGGGGGCTGACCGCCGGTGTTGAGTGCCACAGCCATTCAGGGGAGATTCCAAAACAAAGTGGGTACCATTCATCTTGGCTTTGCATGAAGAATCCAACAGGGTGAGCTCCATCCCTGAGTAGCCACTGGTCTGAAATGGAAATCACCAGAGGCATAGTGGAGGGCTTGACAGCTGTCCCATGTACACAGTGACAAGCAATGCCATCTCCCAATGTAGAAGAGGCTCACAGGCCTGCATCGTGCCACCACCACCACCACCACCACCCCAGCCCCGCCTTTCCCTCACAGACCACCTGTCAACAGCCCAAGGATTGTGTTTGTTGGCTCTGAAAATTCAATAGCAAAATATTGACACATGAGGCTCTGAACTGCTCTCCTCTTTTGAGAACAACAGGAAGTGAAGGAGGGTTGTAGCCAAGGGGAAGTGGCCTATCCAACTGGGAAAAACTATCAAGTGTGGGTTCAAAACTGACACAGCTACAGGGAAATAATGGATGCAGAACTGCAGCGAGCTGAGGAGAGCTTCTCTCTCTCTCTCTCTCTCTCCCTGTCTCTCTCTCTTTCTCTCTCTTTCTGAGACAGGGTTTCTCTGTGTAGTTTTGGTGCCTGTCCTGGATCTCGCTCCGTAGACCAGGCTGGCCTTGAACTCACTGAGATCTGCCTGGCTCTGCCTCCCCAGTGTTGGGATTAAAGGCGTGCGGCCACCACCGCCCAGCCGGGAGTTTCTTTAAGAGACTGCACTGACCCACCGACCTGGAAAGAATCTTTGTCCACAGCTACGGTCATCTTTTCACGGTCACACTTGACAGACATGGCAACGTCCACACTCCCTTGTACTTCTTCTGGCTCTCTGTGGTCAGGGAACAGCGGAACACTGGGAAGGACAGGATCCCTGGGACGGGGAATCCTATCTTCTCCCTCCTTCCAGCCTCTCCTGAGGATATCTGGGAAAGGAAAGGGGAGACTTCCATGCTGGCTTCCCCCTCCCCGGATAGGTGGGTTGTCCAGGGTAGGCAGGTAGCCAGGGTCTAGCAAGATCCGCAGCTCTGGAGGTGTGGTATGGACTTCCTCGTCTCTCATCTCCTCTGTGGAAACAGAAGGCGAAGCGTTGTGAGTGACAGGTGCCAGGCAAGAGCCATCATCAGTGACAGGAGTTAGCACAGAACGGGCAGGAAGAAAGCTGGAGTGAATAGAGCACGGTAGGGAACTGACTACAAGAATGTGGAAACCTAAATTCTGAGCCCGTGTTCTAACTAGCTGAGTGGCTTCTGACAAGTGACTTACTTCCCTGTGCCTTGGTTTCCCAAGTTTTAAATTTTAAGAGTTTGGATTATGAAGTGCTCCTCAACTTTGGCTTCACATTAAAATCCCTTTGGGGGCTTTGAAAAAGAATTCAAACTCCAGTTAATGTTTTAAGCTTCTAGTGAGATAGCAATACTCCATCACAATGGAGAACCCGTTCTGCTAAAAAATTTCTAAGTCCCAACAAACTACTATCTGTGCTATGTGGGGCAATTACATGCTAGGCAAAGGCCCTTAAAATACTTTATTTTAATCCAGAGATTTTTAAATCACTTCTCAAAACATTTCTTGAAACGATATTGGCATTTTCGTTTCCATTTTGCAGTACCAAGGCTCGAGCCCAGATCCTTTATCGGATGAGCCCTCTGCCACTTGGATGCTGCTGTTTAGAATTATTTTGCTGCCTTCTTTTTGGTTGATAAAAATCTAGGAGATATCCCTTGTCTTTGCAGGCCTCATCTCTGGGAGAGGAGGGCCGTTTAGACACACTTATCCCTTGAAAGGAAGACAGAGTTCCATAAAAGCAATGTGCAGCATTGTCATGTTTTCAGTGATTGAAAGAGAAACTAGTATTTCCCCCAGGATTCTATGAGTCCATGGTTATCTGAGCCCAGCTTAAGGCCACGCCCACCTCAGGGTAAGATAGGTAGTCCTGACCTCTTCTTCAACAGGATCCTTTTGAAAAGGACGCTATAGCTGTATGGGTCTAAATGAAGTCACAGCTTTGGAATGCTTTGAACTTGCACACTGATAAAAATCAACCAAGCAAACAAAAACAACCACCACCACCCCTGGGGGGGGGAACCTTCGTAGCAACCCAGTAGTAGGATAGATATTGTTGTTGTTGTTGTTGTTAATATTTTGATTGTTGACAAAGAACCTGAGGCTCAGGCTTGGAGATGAAGCAATGTCTCCCCTAATAGTAAAGAAATGGTAAAGCTGGGTGGTAGGGAACCCACAGCTGGAAGCTTCACTGTATCAGCACACATGGTACCATGGGGTGAAGAACAGGTCGAGGGATCAGAGAACTTGGGGCTCAAATCACACCTGCTTTCAGACACCAGAAACTCCCACGGGCCTGCAGACTGTTTCTGCTAGCCAAACTGGAGTGGCAGTTCTGACCCCACACCCTGAATAACCCTCCCCTGTCCAAACCCCGATGCTATTCGCCTGTAGACTTCAGCCTTCTGCCATAGGCCTCTTCCCTCTGGACCAACCCCTTGGTCTTCTCGGCTGTGAGTGGTCACTAATCATTCTGGTGTGATCACAGAGGACAAGAAGAGCAAAAACACCAGACCACGCAATCAACTCCCCATCACTGACTACAGATAGGCGTTACGGGTACCTCCAATATTCCCTAAGTTTAGGCTTCACAGTGACACACAGGCAGATGAATTATCAAAATGCACAGCAGAGAAACAGTAGCGATCACATGGAAATGAGTCTTCCACAGAAAAGCTTCATTTGAGAGACAGGAGTCAGCAGGTGCAAAACATCACACTTACCATTGTTCTCAAGCCAAACAGCAAATCTATTAGCCACAGGCGCCTTTGTGTATGACATCACTGGACTATAACCATTGTCCAGTGCCCACTTGATCAGATCTTCTTGGGTGGAATTGATGTCTTTTCTCAGCAATTTGGTCATTGTCATGGATCTTTCACTCTCTTTTCCAAAGCCAATACTGTTGGGAGCCTGAAGATAACAGCAAAATTTCACTTGTGAGTCTAACATTACAAGTGTTGTCCAGGATCTGCACAAAGCCAAAGCCACGAAGATCAGCCAACCTTCCAACAGGCGGCACTGACTGGGCGCAGTGAGGTACAAAAATGAAAGACAGAGGACAAGAGGGTGGGAAGGGAATGTTTTATGGGGTGTCCACGTGGATCAATGGGGAAGCTAGGGGTAGGCATGATCAAGGAACATTGTGTACATGTTGTATACATGTCTCAAGTTGTCAAAGAATAAGAGATATTCTAAAAAGATACTTTGAAGAAGGAATTATGTAAAACTAACAGGTTCTAGATAATATAATGAGGATCTACACTTAAACTCTTATCTTCCTTGGATAAGACACTGAGATAAAAGTTAACACACACAAAGAGACGCCCACCCACACTGCTTACTCACTTTATTTTGGTTGCTTGTGCTGTACACACTTCCAGTGTTCCCTTCCTGTTTTTATTTAAAGATGTGTATAAAGTACATAGGAATGCACACTGGGCTACAAACACTTCCATGGTTTTGCTTCTTGTGGCCTAGATCTAAAGGAAAGATGGTATGATCTCATGACTCTCCCAATGCTCTATGAGCTACTGGCTTCCACATGGTAAAACTCAAATCTTTATATTTCATCTACAATTTATGATTGGTTTAGCCATCCTGAAATTGTATTCACTTGCCAGTTCTGTTAATATACTTATTTTATGCTCTGGAGTACTAATCATAATATTACCTAAGTGTAGCATTTTATTTAGTAATAAAGGAGGAAGCCACAAACTTGCCCTTAGATGCTTACATAGGCAACACATCTATTAAAACTAAAAGGATGTAAAGATCAATGTGGCTCCTCTATAAAGACTATAAAGATGATATGAGAATTCACAAAGCCATATTAAAAAGTTAGTTTTTATTAAATAATCAGCTACAATGCTAACATGATAGTATTCTTTCAAGGAAGTATATGAATGACCTCTGAGTAGCCGGGACACGGGCAGTAAATGTCTGTGTACCCCGATGACTCCTGTGGCAGGGATCTTGTGAGTGGGTGAGGAACCTGACCACTGCAGAGGGACCCAATGACAAGGCACAGTTTGCACAACTGCTCCAGTGGTCCTGAGAAGCTTCCAGAGCACAGATTCTGCCATTGTCACGCTGCATCAAAACCCTTTCATTTCTGTGCCCAGTGATTTTCTCCTGCGTATCTGCAGCATTTTTCCTAAATTCCTCATTTGTTTCCCATTCTATTTGCCCCAAACATGACTAAATATTAATCCTTTCCCACTGTAAAGCCGTAAAAGATTCACAGGCTCTCAGTTCTCTTGGCCTCCTTGGTGGTGGGAGATTGGCTGAGGACACATATACTCCCAAGCTGAATAGCTGTCGCCCAAGATTGTCTCCTGTTACCCAAAGAGCTTATCTAGGGGAAACCTGCCAGGCTGGCCAGTCACGACTCCACGTGTGCGTGCAAAAGAAACCCAGATGGAGAGGAACGGAATCCTGCTACCATTTGTAAACTCAGTTGTTACGGATTGAGATTAGTTTAGCTCTTACTCAAATTCAGAGATGAATCCTAAGGGAAGAATGAGAAGCAAAGAGAGAAAGAGAGGGAGGGAGGAAGGGGAAGGGTGGATGAGAAAACAGAGTGGTAAAGAAAAAGGAATGGAGGACTGAAATGAAGGCCCAGGCGCAGCTCTTGGAGCATACCCTTCCGTCAGCAACGGTTTTTGAGGTGCAGCCTCCCTGAGCCATTCAAAGCAGTGTGTGTTTTGACTGGCTGGAACCACAACCTTGGCCTAAACAATACTGCCTGGCCTCATCTGCCCTAGACTTTCATGTTGTCAGACAGCTGAGAAAATACTGTTTTCCAGAATCCCATCATCCAAAGGCCACCTGCCCTGCTCCACCAGTAGGGAACAACATTCACGCCTTTCCACATTAAATCCAGAAGCTGTCGATATAATTCATATCAATTACGGTTTGGAACTTAACAGATTAGACACCACTCGGCACACCAGTCACGCAGCAAGACCCGGGACAATGGAAGGCAAAACTGGTTCTCAGCATTGAGCCAATTCCTCACCTTTAGATTCCTGGTCTCTCCAAATGCCATCACCGTATGCTTCGGCTCTATTTTGTGAACTATTAATTAGGTGGAGCCTAAGTGGCCCTGCCCCATGCCCTAGAAATGATGGTGTAGGGATAGGGCTTGAGGAAGGGGTGGGCAGAGAGTGCCAAGTATATACGCACTCTGGTTTTAAACCAGTAATACATTTTCTAAGAATAAACAGTATTTGTGAGGCTGTACCAAAGAGTACAAAAGGAAACTTAGCTTTAAATTTATTATAATTTTAGTGTGTGTGTGTGTGTGTGTGTGTGAGAGAGAGAGAGAGAGAGAGAGAGAGAGAGAGAGAGAGAGGGCGCTTGGAGGATCACTTGGAGGAGTTGGTTCTCTCCATCCACCATATGGGTCCCAGATATAGAACTCTGGTCCTCAGACTTGGCAGTGGGTGTCTTTACCCACTGAGCCATCTCTCTGACCCCTATGAGGAAATGTCTAGGAAGTTCCCCACATCTTTCCTGTCCTGGGGCTCTCCTTACTGTGGAAGTGACAATGCCCTATCCACAGGGGACCGGGGAACAAGCCAGAGCCACATTTCAGTGCCGCTCTTGATGCATATGTCTTGATGCCTATGTCTTTGACCACTCCATTAGACAGGTTGCATGCTGCCCGTGCTGTACCTCTAACAAACTCAGGCACAGCCGTGCATGTGGCACGGCATCCTTCTTTCCAGCTCCCTATGAACTTTGGTAGACATCTTCCTGTTTTTACCTTGGACAAACTCTACTAGTGAGCGCATATGGAAAGAGGAGGGTGAGTTCTTCTTACAATAGGTCTGTGCTAGGACTTTACATTCATTTTCTTGGTCTTCTTTTAACACAAGGAATAAAGTTCTGCCATTATTCCGCCCGTGACAGAGAACCTAAGACTCACAAATTGAGTAACACACAGAACCGAGAACTTTCCACGTAACTGTAACTGTGTGCTTTAAAGGAGAAAGAGAGACCCTCTGTGTCCTAAACAAATACTTGAGAGTGAATGGATGAACTCATCTAAACCACCCAATAGCTTTCCAGGAGAGTGCTGTCATAGTGTACCCATTTCACAGCTACAGTAGCAGACCCCGTGTTCAGTTAGACTCTCCACCATGAACTAGGATATGGACCGAGAATCTAGCCTTGTCTGGTCAGGGATCCTTTATTCTTTTCACTTAGTGACCTTGTCTGTACAGGGAAGACAAGAATTAAGTTCTCCACAAGCTATTTCTTCCCTTTCTAAGCAGCAAGTTAAACCTCTGTCTCGGCATGTTGCTCATAGCACGGTTGGGATTCACATCTGGGACAGGGAATTAGAGTCAAATAGCTTGAAACTGACTGGAGAATAAAAAGAACATCATGAAACATTACCTAAGTGTTTAGCAATGTTGTCATGTATTGTCCAAAATTGGCCTGGAACAGGAGTCCAGCCAAAGAGAGGAATAGAAACAGATCTTGCTTGGGATGATGGCCGATCCCATTTCTAGTCTTTCTGATTCCTCTGAGAGACAGGGGCCTTCAAAGCAAAGCCCAGGACTGTGGTGGCCCAGGCATATGCACTCAGGGACAGCAGGAGCCACAGGTCAGGGCCGAGAGAGTACACAAGAACTCCAGCAGGGAATTAAAATGTACTGTATATTTCTGCCTTTCAAAGTATGATTCTCTTTCCTGTTTTTGTTATTCTGAAACTAAAAACATTTGGCTGATGTGCCAGGCGGCAAAAGCAGCAGACAACCCACCCCTCATGCCAGGGGAAGGCAATCAAAATGTCTGTGACCTTGGAAAATCATGGCTGGGGTCCGAACTCCACACCAGCTTCATGCGTCACTATTACACTTGATGGGTTATTTGGACTGTTTCAATGTCTAAGGAAAATAGTAATATTTAGGAACAAGGAAGAATTGCTTTAAAATTGAGACATGTGTGCCACTGGCTTTGTCTGCTCCTCTGGTGAGTTCACCTATGCAGCTGGACTTGTAGGGAATTGTTAGCTTTGCCAACTGCTGGATCACAGGGAAGGTGCTGTGTGCAAATGAACACAGAACCAAAATAACCAAAGGCAATCTCTCTTTAAAAAAACCAAAAATCTAAAATCCACTCCAGCTGTTTTGATACAGGCACTGAAAAAGATGTTGGTCAATTAAAAAACCTTAAAAATTTTACTCTACAAAAAAGATGCCAAGGAGATGTGATACATACACATGCATACATACATACATACATACATACATATATACATACATACATACATACACATGCATAATACATACATGCATAGATACATACACATGCACAATACATACATACATATAATTTGCTCAATATTCAGCCAAATAGTTTTTCCCTAAATATACCTGACTTCACCAAACTTTAACATTCGAAACATTAACATTTTCCCAACAAGTTAGCTACTGCCTTATCACGTCAGTTGCAAGGCCCCTTACAAAAGCTTTGCAAAACAATGTTTTAGAGATAATTTGGAGCATACCCTTGGCTACTTTTGGGAAAAAAAAAATGTGTGATGCATGTACATGTATGTGTGTATGTGTGTGTGTGTGGGGGGGGTGCATATGTATACGTGGAGGCCAGAAGTCAACAACAGGTGTTTTCGTCAATCTATCTCTGCCTAAGTTTTTGAGATAGGTTCTTTCACTGAACCAGAAGCTCACCAATTCAGCAAGGCTGTACAGACAGCCAATGAGCTCAAGGGATTCATTGAGGCTGTAGAGGCGGCCAATGAGCTCAAGGGATTCATCGAGGCTGTACAGGCGGCCAATGAGCTCAAGGGATTCATCGAGGCTGTACAGGCGGCCAATGAGCTCAAGGGATTCATCGAGTCTGTACAGGCAGCCAATGAGCTCAAGGGATTCTTCTGTGTCTGCTGCCCACATTTGAGCATTGGGATTAGAGTTTGCAGGATAAAGTCACTCACTGACTGAGCAATCTCCCCAGTGCCCACAATTACTTTATTCTTCTCTCAGAGTTTTACTCCTAGAAGTTCGATGTAAGCAAAGACTCACACAAACACCACATATTTATCTCATAGGAAAGTCTATGACATGGGCTAGGAAAAGTTGAATTTTCCTTCGTTCCCAAGCATCTAACTCCAGAGGAAAAGCTGAAATTCAAGACCATGATATTGAGCCTCTAAAGAATACTCAGACATGAAAAAATGGTCATTGCTTCATATTTACTACAACTAGAAAACACACTAATTCATTTCAAAACTTTCCTAATGAGGTAACTGGAATCAGAAAGCTTCAAGGTCCTGTCCAAGGTTGTAATTTTTATGTAGAAGAACCAAGACTCAAACCCATGCCTGTTATGCTCCCTGGGGCCATGTTTTAGCCACCACACTGACTGCCCCATCAGAAGAACCAAGAATGGTTTACAAAGTAAAAGCTAACAGAGAGCTTAGAAAGTTCAAAGGGGCAGAAGCCTTGCAAAAATAACACACACAACCACAGTTTAAATTATTGCTGTTTAACAAGACCAAGAAATGTGTAGCCAACTTACAATAACTTGCAGGTTTCCCTTGACGTCAAAAGATTTGATCACCCAGTTGACAGCCTTTTTGCATTTCAAGATCAGGACGAGGTCTTTGACCACCTCAGACCCCTCTCGAACAGGTCGTATGTCAATGATTATATCCACCTGTAAGTTGCTGTGTGTGGAAAACAAAGGCAAAGTCAAGACCCAAATGCCAGAAGGTTTGAAACCCACTGCTTCCAAGCCTCGTGTTTCCAGTGTCTGGCCAGTTGATTAAAAAGCTGGCCTGGGTCCCAGGCAAATGACATGTGCAAAACAGATTGCTATTGCACCCATAACAAAATGGGTTTACATAACAATAGGAACATAGGCCTGATGCTAATTAACCACTCAAGTTTTTCTCTTGTTGGGAGGGGAAGAGCAGTAGATCCGTGCAGCACCATTTGAAGAGACTTGAACATACCAAGCAAG
Source organism: Onychomys torridus (assembly GCF_903995425.1). NCBI lineage: Eukaryota > Metazoa > Chordata > Mammalia > Rodentia > Cricetidae > Onychomys > Onychomys torridus. The sequence goes on along the minus strand of NC_050452.1, from coordinate 72,176,125 downwards.
CTTCTGTGGCTCACCCTTCATCGTCCTGTAACTTCTAAGTCCTTATAGGCTGAAGCCCTTGAAAACCTGACCTGAGTGGCAAAAGGCCTCTTACGGGAGATGATTAAGGCATCAACAGTGGTTAAACAATCATATCTGCATTTACTTCCCCAAACTGCTGGATATACAGTCATTAAAAAAAAAAAAAAAAAAATCAGTGGTCAAAGAATTCAGCATGGAAGAGAATGATTTCTACCCTTTGTCCTGAACTTGAGGGAAGTCTGTCTTGGCTCCACTTGAGAAGCGCGGTAACCAGGGTGCCCTGACTGAAAAGGTCTGCACAGGTGCTCCAGGTCCCTCCCAGAGTTCTATACATAGGACTGAATGGAATCCTACCCAAACTGATATGTAGTCTATTCAATTTTGAAATAAAAACTCTATTATACTTTTCATTTCAAAAATCTCTCTATAATAAAACTGTAAAGTTTGAGTCACTGGTCCATGTGAAATACAGGCCAGACTGGAAAATAATTTTCTTCTCCTTAAAAACAAACAACTAATTATTTCCAATAGGAAGAATCAAACTTCCAGGCCAGGGTAGGAAGCTGAGAGAATGAGGACATAGGTGGCAAACTGTGCCATCTAATGGATCCTTGGTATGTACCATGAAGATCATCATACTCACTCACATGCATGTACATGCTCACCTGTTCGAGTTGGGGGTGATTAACTCAATGATGTGCACTTCCTTCTCCTGGGGTTGACTAGACAGGATACAGCCTTCAGCAGGTTTGGGTTGAAGGTACCCAGCAAGGTAATTGAGGGAGAGGAAATTCTTCCCTATGCTGCATGTGGGAGGGAATGTTTGATCTGCAAGTAAAGACAGAGAGGACACTTGGTCAAACCACTGAGCTCACGGAACCAGACTAGAAGGAAAGGGACCATAAGACTGAGTGACAGGACACAAGCACGCCCAAAGGATGGGGGCTCATCTGTGGCCCCAATTACTGCTCAGAAATGCTTCCCACTGCGGCCACCAGTGAGCTCTGAGTGGTCAATGCTCGCGGCATCTTTTTTTTGGCCTACATCCACTTGTTTCTTTTCCCTGCTCGTTCCCTATGACCCATGTTATGCCCCACTCTTTTTTACCAGAGTGGTCCTCAATCTTTGGTCCAGGTTGGAACCTACCTGTTAGCATTCTGTCCCTGATAATCCAACTCAGGTTATCAGGTGCAACATGGACATCTTTCCTTTCTAAAGAGCTCTGTAGTTAATTCTACTGCAAGCCAAGGCTAAGATTCTCAGCCCTGAGCTAGGGAATGTAGCTCAGTTGGTAAAGCATTTGCCTAGTATGCACAAGGCCCTAGGTTCCACTTCCACTGTGGTGTATAAGGTGTGGTGGCACACGTCCATAATCTTGCCACTCAGGAGGTAGAGGCAGGAAAATTAGAAATTTAAGATCATCCTCAGCTGCCTAGCAAGTCTGAGGCCAGCTGGGCTACAGACCTTATCTCAAAAAAACAAAACAGCACAACATCAAAAAAGATATACAGCCATAAGGACAAATGAAATCATGGCATATGAAGGAAAATGTATGCAACTGGAAGTCTACGTCGGGCTAAATAATCCAGACTCAGAATCTTAGCTTCTCCAGCTAACCCAGTCACTCGTGTGGAATCCATTTGTCCCTACACCACCGCTCCTCTTCTGGGCAGCAGAGTTAAGACTGTCATCTGTCTACCAAAAGGTTCCCACCTAAACAGGCATTTCCCATGAGCACACTCAACACTGGATCCATTTTCAATCCTATAGGCTTCTCCTTAGATACCTGCAGCTTCAATGCAAGCAGCTATTGGTTCTCTGCCCCACACGTCATAGTACTTTCTACCCTGAAATTAAAAGCAGGAAGGATGGGGAAGAGACAGAAGACAAACTTTTATTCCTTTTTACACTCTTGCCTTACACAACTAACCCTGACATGACTCTCTCCCATTTTCAAGGTGCTTTTACAATTACCATTGTGCGGTGGACTGCTTACCATCCCACCTGGGAAAAGACATGTCAGTCTCAAGCCCCTGAAGATATACATGCTATTTACACAGCACAACACCCAATAGGATTTCCATCTTGTGGCTTACATGTTTAAACAGAACCAAGGGAGAAGCTGCTGTCACTGTGACAGCTGGGACCAGTGTCCAGGAAGTTCTAGGCGAAGCCAGATTTTCAGGAGGGGGATTAATCAGACCTGGCACTTTAGTGAGGCAGCCTTGTGTCTTTTAAATTTTAAGGATGGGATGTGCTGGGGTTCACATCCACATGGAAGTCGCACCTAAAAACAAGAGATGAGTTTTCAAGATTCCCAGGCTGGATGGACATTGCCCCAACCTCGTACAACTTCCATTTGCTGGTCTGTGGCTCACACTGTGGTACTGTAGCTCTAACCATTGTGACATCCTCAGCAGCACCTCGGAACAGAGGGCATCACAGTAGTTAATATGGCCCCGGCTTGTGTGATTGCTGCAAGAGAGTGTTGGCTCACGCACCCTGCATTCTTTTCTACAAACCTCCTCCAAGGAAACAGCCCACAGCTTCACGATTCAGGCTGTGGTAGCAGCATCCCTCTACATCTGCTAAGTTGTTTTCCAGATGTGCAGATGAGGAATGCATACTTCACAGCTGCAGCCCTGTGATGCCTCCCCCAGGTCACAAGATGGAAAATGATATTAGGACTGCAGGGCTGAAATCTCTTGAGAAGACTCAAGAGACCAGGAGCCTCCTGGGACTGTGGCTTGCAATTCCTACACAGGTGTGCCTAGCTTGTAGCTGGCACATAACTGACACATAGTACAGGCTTCGTGAGTCAACAAATGATGATGTGAAATTTGAGACAAATAGCCAAAGATTCCCTCAGGTGAGTGAGCCACCAGGAAAGGTTTAACTATTCAAAAGTTGCTGTCACTAAAGGTTCCAGTTCCAGACGCCACTGTCAACTAAGCTGAACGAACTGGTCACATTTTGTCGGCTCACATGGCTTTCTACAAGCTTGGCATAAAAATTTACACCAAGTGCCAAGTAGAAAGAGAAGCACAAAAGGGAAGCCCCAGGTATAAACCTCTTAAGCTTGGTAGGGAAGGTGCAGGTTAACATGGCTACGGACTCTGAGAGCAGGAATGAGCCTTGGCTGTCATACAAAGGCTCCTTTTCCTGCTGTGAAGGTCGACAACCTGGAGATAAGTCCATCTGCTTAGGTAAGAGCCAGCACTCTACCCTCTGTGGAGACAGTGAGTGCCACCACCCAGATGGCTCATGGAAACATGGGTTGCTAACCCCATCTTAGTTTCTTATTTAGCGGGTTAGGACTGAGCTAAAAATTGGCATCTCGGTAACAAGGTTCTCAGTAACGTCGACGCTTCCACGGTGGGAGCCACACTCTAAAAGCCACTGGGACTTGAGCAAGCAGAGACTCATAGCCTAGGTCCCTGTTTGGGAAGCTGAGGTTGACATAATCAGTAACCTTGCCTGGGGTGTCTAGGAGTTTAACGGTGGAGTTTTGCTCCCCGCCCCGCCAAATGCTCCTATCAGTGACATGGGCCAGTGACTTAGACCCAACTAATGGCTGGAGTCAAATTTCAGGGGATCCTAGGGATACTCAGAGTCAGCCAGTGTTCACCAACCTGACAGCAGGTCATTTGGTTTTGCTTCCCTGCTCAATGTGGAGCTCAGCTACCTGAGAGTCCTAACTCCAGGCATGGGTGACTACTGCACTATATGCATTGTCAAGGAAACGCCCAGTATTCAAATGTTTCCACTCCAGATGTTCTTATTATAACGATGCAAGACTTGTTAGCCTTCACCCTTCATGCTACCAGACTCTGCTTCAGACAGACAGGGCACTGGCTTCTAGCCTTCATTAAGAGACTTTTTTTTTTTTTTTTAAATCTCTTTGTTCCAATAAGGCCCAACTACCTCGAGAATCTAGGAACAAACCCAGGCCTCTCAAACTCCATTCCCATCTGAAGTCCTCAGGCCGACAAGCTGCTTTCCATCCAGCAGCTCACCTCCACTCAGGGCTATGCTGACGTGGGTAAGACTTAAAGGAGAGCAGCGGGCAGCATTAGACTCACGAGTGAGGAGTTCTACGATTGAGAACGGGCTTGGACACTTTCTAGTAATGTGGTACATACTTAACCCTCCCCTAAGCCCCGCACAGAATGACAAATACCCCCTTCTTGGGACTGCTGTGTAGTACGTGTGAAAACTCCAGATCTGGTCTTTGCATGGAGCCAACACATCAGTGTTGGTGCCCACCTTTACACACCAATGTCAGTGCCCACCTTTCTTTACACACCAATGTCAGTGCCCACCTTTCTTTACACACCAATGTCGGTGCCCACCTTTACACACCAGTGTCAGTGTCCACCTTTACACACCAGTGTCAGTGCCCACCTTTACACACCAGTGTCAGTGTCCACCTTTACACACCAGTGTCAGTGCCCACCTTTACACACCAATGTCAGTGTCCACCTTTACACACCAGTGTCAGTGTCCACCTTTACACACCAATGTCAGTGTCCACCTTTACACACCAGTGTCAGTGCCCACCTTTACACACCAGTGTCAGTGTCCACCTTTACACACCAGTGTCAGTGCCCACCTTTACACACCAGTGTCAGTGTCCACCTTTACACACCAATGTCAGTGTCCACCTTTACACACCAATGTCAGTGTCCACCTTTACACACCAGTGTCAGTGTCCACCTTTACACACCAGTGTCAGTGCCCACCTTTACACACCAGTGTCAGTGCCCACCTTTACACACCAGTGTCAGTGTCCACCTTTACACACCAGTGTCAGTGCCCACCTTTACACACCAGTGTCAGTGCCCACCTTTACACATCAGTGTCAGTGTCCACCTTTACACACCAGTGTCAGTGCCCACCTTTACACACCAATGTCAGTGCCCACCTTTACACACCAGTGTCAGTGCCCACCTTTACACACCAGTGTCAGTGCCCACCTTTATTTCATCTGTCTCACTTTTACTTTGAAACAGTTCGGATCCAACCTGGGGGATCAAATAGGCAACACCCCACCCCTGCCTGACATCTGGGAAGGAGGTGATGGCTGCTGTCAGGTTCAACAGGACATGGTAAGGGGTGCAACACTACACAGGCAGCTGAGGACAAGGTTCCATCCATGACAGTTATTTCCTAGTAACTTTGGGGGTCCAAATATACTCACCTAAAAATGATTTTAAAATACTTAAATAGGCTTTCAAAATTAAGTTGTTAGATATTTATATCTTTCTGCAAGGCAAGGCAATTAAAGTGGGCTATCTCTTATCAAAGCATAGGTAGTTCCTTTCTCCAAAAATGTATCCTTGTAATGAGTGCTAGTACTAAAAATAATATTTGAACACTTTTCCCTCTGTTAGTGTCAAAAATCTGATGTCTCAACACCAGAAAGGGATACTGGCTTCAAACATTCGCAGAATGGCAGGTAAGAAGCTACCCCAGCGTCGAACCCATCCTGCTAACTCCTTTATCACATCAGTGACCTCTGCCTCCCCACACCCTTAGCCACTTGCTTATTCTGAATTCTAGGTGTGACTGTGTTCTAAATCCTACACAGCAACCTCCTTTCTCTCAACCATACTGCGCCCTACCTCTCAGCTGGTTGTAACCAGCCTCATTTCTGCAGAGGGAAAAGGAGAGGGGGGTGTGGGGAAGAAGTCATTCTCAGCTTATCCCTTAGGCCTCCGCCAGTCCCGCACTCTGACCACCTGGACTCACAAGGGCTGACAACCGGCTGCTGTGAACCTGTCACTAACAGAAGCCTCACAGGACTCACCTTCCCCCAGTTTAATGTAGATGTTTCTCGCCATCTTGACTTCGGTGAATGACGTCACTGCTCCATACTCCTTCCGGGCCCAGTCTAGCAGGTGCTCATTCCCTTGAGGGAAGCTCCTCTCTTCTGTCTCTGCTGTTGAGGAGAAGTTTTGTGATGTAAACTGGACCACAGAACCCTGCGACACCTGAAGTGAACAGAAGGGCAGAGTTAACACGACATGGTTACCCAGAGGTAAACCAGAGTCAGAGAAAGCACTGGCCAGATTGACCCGTCTTACCTATTCTGTCTCCTCTCTCTTTTATGCAAACAGATGTGACAGAGGCAAGTTCTCTAAGAGCTGACTCAAGCAACCCCAAACCCACTTCTGCAGATAATCCCAGGCAAGAGGTCCCTTCAAACTTTGAAAGAGCCCTGTGATGAGAAACTGCACTGGGAACAGTCAGAATCTTTTTTTTTTTTTCCCCCTTTTGAGACAGGGTTTCTCTGTGTTGTTTTTGTGCCTGTCCTGGAACTCACTCTGTAGCCCAGGCTGGCTTCGAACTCACAGAGATCCACCTGGCTCTGCCTCCCAAGTGCTGGGATTAAAGACGTGCACCACCGCCGCCCAGCTGTCAGAATCATCTTTGTGGTTTCCCACAAGCCTCCATTAGAGGCCCACCTTCCAAGCACTACTGGTCTCCATTTATGCTGGCTCACATCTGCAGATTGAACTGGACATTTTAGGGAAAACTCTGTACTTCTCTCAACACATATGGACTTTAAAACCTTTTGGCTTTGTCATTTCCTAAACAGTAGGCATAATAACTCTTTGCACAGAATTTATTCTAGATTGGGTACTATTAGTAATGCCACTAACATTGAGATGAGCAAACCTGCTGTAGACACTGACAATACACACTGGTTGTGTGTAGAAGGTTGTGGTAGGGATAATACTGCCCATGTGTTATTACTTGGCATTCCAAAGTGTCGTTACTACCCAGATTCCTGCTTGAGTCCCCAGTATGAACCCCCAACTACCTCGTTCTATGATCTATGTCAAGTTTAGTTCCCTTTTTGTTTTCATATTTATTTGCTTTGTGCATTTATGTATGTGGGTGTGTGCTGAGGTTAGAGGATGACCTAGGGGGTTGTCAGGCTTGGCAGCGAGAATCACTTCATGGGCCCTTGTTGAGTTATTAAAGATTAAGGAAGCCTCTCTGGTCTGTACTGGCTCAAGAAACACAGAACTAGTTATTAATAAACTGGGTAAAAACTACATCACAAGAATGACTATCAACTGCCCACCAACTATGTGTTAGGCACCACAACGTGCCTTCCAGTACCTTACTGGTGACTTCTAATTAAAGGTCCGCATGCCGGTTAAAAGCAAAGCCAGTGTGGAGGGCTTAGCTTTGGCCTTGTTTTGATGTTGTGTGTTCAAGTCAAGGCTTGCCATCCATCTTCTTGCCTCATACTAACCATGCCACCTCTGGGTATCTCTGTTGGTGTGCAGCCATGCACCAACCCTACCTCAAACCATCTGGGGCTCTCTCCACCTTCAGCCCTGCAGTAAAATCTTCTTGCTACTGAAGAGCACTCACGTATTTTTATTCACCTTGTCACTGAAGGAACAAAACGTGCAGCAGTGCATCAAGGACTCCGACCCACTGCCAGCACCATCCTGGGAGAGATGGCAAGGATCCCTCGGATGTTTGTTGCCGTGTTATTTTTCATGTTACAGCCACAGAATTTAACCTAGGTTTTAAATACATTATGCAAAGCAAACCTTTTTTTTTTTTTTTTTTCCAGAGTAAACGAAGAGATACACCATAGTGGTACATTCCAAAGGCAAGAAGAACAGTGTAAAGAGAGGAAGTCAGCAGCGATATGGAATGTAGCTTGAAGTCATTGAGAACCACGTGACAGTGAGGCCCAAGCAGGGGTCGCTCTTGCTGGTCGGCCTGTCCTCCCTGCCACACACCATCAACCCCGCCTCAGTGCAGTCTTCTCTCCAGGCAGCCCCAAGGTCCACAAACTCAGGGCTGAGGACTTTGGAAACGGAGTTACCGAGTTACCGCCACTCCTCAGGCACATTCCAATAAGCAAGCAAAGCTGCCGGGTAGGGAGGCGTCCCTGATGCAGGTCCGTGGAAATTTTCTGCTTTCCCAGGTGCTGGGTCAGCACTCTCCCCTCAACCACCGCTTCTGCCAGCCCCCATGAACGCCCTCCGCCATGATGGAGTACAGGAGACGCTGTTCACGGGGGACCCCCACCGCCTCAGGACCAGTGATGATTACAATTTCCTCAGCAGAGAAAGGGACCAGAGAGAGTCTAATAGTCTCCTTCAGCACCAGGGCAAGACCATTGTACGAGGCTTGGAACTCCCAGTCGCCGTGGGCTTCTGTTCGAACCCTTGGAAGATCCCCACATTTGCTGCCATGATGTGTATGTTTTCTTTCGAAATGATGTGTGTGTGTGTTGTATGTTTGTGTGTGTGTATGTGTGTGTGTGTGGTGTGTGTGTGGTGTGTGTGTGGTGTGTGTGTATGTATGTGGTGTGTGTGTATGTGTATGTATGTGGTGTGTGTGTGGTGTATGTTGGTGTGTGTGTGGTGTGTGTGTATGTATGTGGTGTATGTGTGTGTGTGTGTGCACGTGTATAGGCACATGGCATTATATGTATCTGAAGGTGAGAGGGCAACCTGTGAATTCCAGCAGTTCTCTTTCTACCAATAAGATCCTGTTTGCTGGTCTGAGTCATGCCTACCAGGTCAGGGGATTCATTCCTCATTCTCTGGTGACATGAGCCTTCGAACAGTTGAAGATGCCAGTGGACTTTCATCATGTAGTCACTCCTCAGCTTCTTCATCTCCTCCCCAGACACCATGGTTGCCAAATCATTACCATCACAGACTCTGAACACAGTACTGGGGCAAGACTCAGGGTTTCTTTGAATGGGCAGGACTGAACTAAATTTCTGGTCAGTGGTGATGAGGTCCAATTCTATTTCCTTCCTCAGCTGGGGCAGAGAAAGTTCTAGCCTCTAATACAGCAGATGGTTCCCCTGGCAACCAGCCCCTAACTTGACTCCATCTAGGAGCCCTCAGTTACCAGTCATCACGTTAATACAAGCAAGATATCACTTTGGGGACACCGAGGATTTTAGGAGATGTGTGCCAGACACAAGGAGCAGAGGCTAAACATATATTTCTTGATGCACCACAATAAGTGAGTGTGAAGTTGTTGTTTTAAAAGAAAGTCTATATTTGGTTAAAATAACAGAAACTTCCCAAGGCTGTTTACTCTGTTGCCTATCCTCCACCTTGCTTCAGGGTCTCTGTCACGCTGCTGACACATTTCTGGTCTTTTTATTAAAAACAACAACACAGTATCTGATCCCATTCCTTCACCCATATTCCACAGTCACCGGGAAACCTTCCTAAAATGTGAATGTGTGATGATTCGGGACAGTGAAGCATCTCACCGTGGCACATAGCTGGGGAGAGGCATGTCTCTGCTTCCCCTCCGGTTCACACCACTTTCCCACATGCCCAGGGTTCACCATGAGAGCCAATGACTGCCACAGACTACCTGCTCTTGGGTCTTTATCCTTCTTCCCTGCCTGGCCCACTGTGCCTCCTCACCTGCCTTCCACCCCTTCTCTGTGAAACCCCCCAGGCCCCCCGCTCTCTTCAGGACTTAGCTGCCCACTTGTCATCAGCATGCCCCTGGACATCCCCTCTCTCACATAGCAGCTCTTGTGTACTGGTACACCCACCACCTTCCCCTGACAAAGAACAGTCAGGCGGAGGAAGCGTGTGTCCGTTCTGAGTCCCTTTGCCCGGCACAGTGCATGGCTCAGGCAGGGTTAAAAATGACTGATGAAAATTTCTCTGTGCTACTGACAGGGAGAGAGGACTCTTCCTCACTCCAGCTGCCAGAGCTTCTTGCTTCCCCCACCTCCCCAGAAAGTGACTCTCAGCTAGGCTTTAAAGCTAATGATGTGATTTCTCACCTAATAATTCCAGCTAAAAACCAATCATTAAAGCATACTTAGCAGCGTTGCGTCTCCGCCCACAGTGCCCTGAACCTTCCTCCTGCTTTCCAATTAAAATCCAAGCTCCTGACATGACAGATGTCTTCCTGTGGGAATCTGAGGAACACTGAGCTCTAAGGACCTTGACTCTTAGCAAGGGTCTGTTGAAGGGACAATCACCAAGTAGTTAATGGTCTAACAAATCCCGGGAAGCCAATGTGCACCTGAGTCCTTTCCTCACCAGAACGTTCTTTCCTGCTTGGACTGCGCACAGCACTGGTATTTTAAATGCTGGTTATGCTACCAGACTTTTTTTTTTTTAAGAGCAGAGCATTACTCTATCTGCCAAGGCTGGGAGTTTTATTACAAGAACTTACAACGAGGCTACAAGGGCCAAGTTTGTTATTTTTTCTGGATCAGATTCAATAACCTCATCCAAAAGTACACGAAAAAAAAAGAACCAAAGGAGGCGTCCAGCCCTCTTGTTTCCACACCTGTGTTTGAGCTTTAACTCTTCAAGTCCTAAGCAGACCCACACATGCCTTGAAGTTGAGCTCACAGGCCAGAGCAAAGGCCGAGTCCTTGTGAGGCTCTACAGCATCTTCCTGGAAGCGAGCTTCTTCGTTTTCCCACTGATCTCGGCTGACTCAGAGGTCCAGGGGTTCAGCACAGTTTCTCTTGAGCCTCCCCCACGCCAGTTCGGTCTTCAGTGGGGGGGGGCTTTGCAGTGGGCAGTGCTGCGACTGCCCAACGCCTCTTCAAGTCTTGTACTCATCCTCCCATTCCTTGGCTCCACCCCACCCCCAAACAATACGCTCAGGTGAGCACCCCAGATTCACATTCAAGTCGCAGTGGACCACAGGTGACCATCAGGTCCATATCACACGCTCGACTCCAAGTCCACTCGCATGTTGCCCTCAGAATGCAGCCTCTCTTAAGCCTACCACACAACCAATAGCCTGCCACTCTGGATCTCTGGGTCCCCCGTCTTTCTTTGTATATTATTTCTATTGTATCCATCACTTTCTAAAATGCTACAGGATATATTCATTCATTATGTTCATATCACATCTCTTCCTTTGGAGCCTGGAATGCTCAGCCATGTTGTGCACATCCCAAGCTCTTGGGATGGGTGACGTCCATAAATAAGGCAGTAAGTGTCTGATAGAATGCATCTTGAAATTCATTTGGCTGGCTCCTGTGCCTGACATAAGTTTTGTGCTAAAAAAGATGTGAAGGTCACATTGAGGAATAGAGAAAGGAGAGCAGACGTTACAATCTATTGTGACTGTCAGAGGCTGTGGGAAGGCTATCTTTACTCCGGTTCACATAGTATGCAACAGAGTAACTACTGACTCCACATCACCAATAAATAAGCATCCAAAATGTTGCTAAAGTGACCCATGTTGAAGACAGAAGATCCATACCAGAGTTTGAAGGTCTTTTTTTTTTTTTAACAAAAAGTAAAATATCTTGTGAATTTTATTCTCTATCATGTTTAAATATTATGTTGCATGAATTAATTACATTTTAATTTATTTATACTTAAAAACACTTGATTTCTATCACATCTTCTTTCACTATGACCCTAAGGAAGGAAAGCACATCTACGTTCACCCATCTGACTCTTAGTCTAGGACACAGAAGACACGATGAGCCAGTGACTCCCCAAGTGTGATCTCAGACTAGTGTATGACAAGCAGGAACAAGTCAAAATGTAGACTCCAGGCTGGTGGGAAGTAGGAACCCTGGAAACTGCATTACAATTCTTACCATCCATGACTCCAACACACAACTGGGGAAGGTCTAGGCCAGAGACACAAATATTATTTACTAATTTGTTTTCATGGTGCTGGGGACTGAAGCCAGGGACTTTTGTAGACTAGACTAGAGCTCTGCCATTGAGTTACATCACCAGGCCTGGTTCTGATTTTATTTATTACACATTCTTTAATAGTTCCATACGTGAATGCAATGAATTAAATCACATCTACCTCCCCATGCCTCCACAGTGTTTTCCTGTTCTTATGAGTGTGCATGATGCGTGCGTGAGGATATGTGGGGTGTGAGGGAGTACTTACCATGGTAGGCATGTGGAGGTCAGAAACTGTGATCATGTAAGAGTTTCCTCCCTTATGTTGGTGAAGAAAAGGAACCCCAAAAGGGAGGGAGATCAGACACACCATGGATGGAGTCATCCTCTTGCACATTTAAAAAGTAGTGAGTCTTGCAAAGTAAGAGAAACCACATCTCCACAAAGAGAAAGAAAAGCCTGCTGAGGAAAAGCTATTCCAGGAGTCATCACATGCATGCACACCCCCTGCCCCACCTCCCCAAGAACCCCCCTACAGCTCAACCCTGGTGATGCACAGGAGCTGGGGTTACCAGTTGGAGAGTACTTGCTATTTGGATTCTACAACCGTGGGGCTGCTGAAACTCACACACCCACCTTGGCCTGTTTACGTGACTTTGGTAGAGATGCCACACTTGTACAGTATTGATCAGCTTCTAGCCCCCTCTGCCCTCCCACATCAACTTCCTTTTCATGAGCCCCTGAGTCAACACAGCTCTTTACGGGGAAACAGATAAAGCACAGAAAAACGCTGATATTTCACAAACTCCTGCCATGCCGGGAATCTGCTTGCTCCATTCCAGGGGTGGTGGGAAGACACGGAAAAGGAGACTCCGTCCCTCGAATCTAGCTCTGTGCTTAAGTAGGACCTGCAAACTGGCCCTAGGGTGCCTCAGAGCCTACACAGAAAGGCATCAAGGAGATTATGCTGGGATGTGTTTTGTGTGCAAGGTCCAGCAGAAATAAATTCCTTCAGTACTCTGAAAGATTTCCTTCCCCTGAGGTCTGAACCGTTTGTTCTGAAGGAAGAAAGTCACACGTTCGTTCCACCCAATCCCAGAAGGACTCTACTCGCCTATTTCCTTCGAAGTCCCGTGATGTGAAATTCAATCTGAAACATGTTTTCTGTGAACATGTGTCATGGTTCAATGCTGTTTTGAAAGGGTTTACTCTGAAGAAATAATAACTTCCATGCCCATGAACCTACATTCATAACTTGCAAAGCTTCATTTTCAAGCCATTTGACTACAACGGCTGCAATCATGCATTCAGGAAATGCAAATTCATGTAACCTTTTTTTTTTTTTTTATTAATTCTTGGGTGTTTATATTTTATAACCTAAACCAGATTACTTTTTTTTCCCCAATAAAATGACTTAGAACATACTTGACTATTAATTTTTTCTCTAAACATTCATCATGACCATCTTGGGATGTTTTAATTTTTCCTGAAATGCGAGACGTTGAGGATTGAGATGGCTCCGTTCTCTTCATATTCCACATGCTTGTGCACAGCACGAAGAAAATGCTGATGCCGCTCTGGATACCAGCACGCCCAAACCTGAACATAAGCCAGTGTGAAAGTGATGTGCAAACCCCCACAGAATCAGCACAAGAATGGAGGTGGACGTGAGGACGCATGGATACAAGGAGAGGCAGAAGATCTCACGCAAGGTCTGAAGGTCAGGCTCCAGCCCAGCACCCTCTCGCCCCAACCCAAAATAATCAGCTAAGAACCCTAGGCTAGCCCAGATACTCCTCAGCCTATAACATAACCTCCCAGGCTTCTGAGTTCACCCTTCCTCACTTTCTACTGTCACGGGATATTAGGAGGGACTAGCCAGGCATGGTGACTCATGTCTTTAATCCCAGCACTCGGGAGGCAGACTCAGGTGGATCCCCATGAGTTTGAGGCCAGCCTGATCTACATAGTGAGTTCCAGGCCAGCTAGGGCTGATAGTGAAATCCTGTAACAAACAAATAAAAATCAACACTAAGAGTTATTTGAGCATAATTTCAAAGTATATTTGCCACCTAAAGGGTTTGGGGGGGCATTAGTGAAGGCAGAGGACATGGAGGAGTTGTTGTTGGATGCTGACTCTGTTACTGATATTTACCATGCTCCTCAAGCTGTGGCTGCCCTCCATATATGCTTCTAGGAACCTCTCATTATGGAACCTCTCATTATGGAGGACTTTTTTATTTTACATCTAATGTGCCAAGCCAAGTTCAAGGGTACTAACTGAATTTTACAAAAGCCAGACAACAGACAAGATCTTAGAATGGCCTTTATAATGGTCCTTGTTCATGCTGGTAATCTCTCTGTTTCACAGGAAATAAAGGCTCAAAGCAGCTGAAGGACCTACCCAAGCCACAGAGCTGGTAGGCAGTAGGGCTGACGGGAGAACCGAGACTCCTTCCAGCCAGAGCTCTCCCTATCCCAGCACAAGGGAGCAGTCAGTCAGCAAACGGGCAGACCTGTGGGGTAGAGTCAAACCTCCTTCAACTCTGGGCCCCACATCAGCAGAACACTGGGAGGAAACAACCACACAGCCTTGATGTGAATTCTTGCTAAGTCTACATGGAGTCTGACTTAGGTTTGACAACTGAAGAGCCAGATCACACAGTGTAGCAAAGCGCGTGCGCGCGCGCGCGCGCACACACACACACACACACACACACACACACACACGTCAAAGCTGCTGGGCTCCCCAAACCATGCTCTCCCCGTGTAGGACAGTGGGCACTGACTGTGTCCAGAGAGGCCATCTCCTTCTGGTGAGGGAATCTGCCTCCAGATCAGCAAAGATCTGAGCCATCTGCCAAGGTGGGCAAACTTTGAGGAGAGCAGAGAGGGGACTCGAGCGGGAAGCTTTATGAAAGGCACCACTGCCCTTTTCTGACTCTTCCCGCCTTCCGTACTGTTTCTTTGACTCTCCCTCCGCTGCTGCCTGAGGAAAAGTGAAAGAGAAGGGGAGGCAGGAGTGACTGTTTCAGACACAAATTGGCTGGAAACCAAGTTAGAGTCAACACAAATCCCCAAGTACCCAGTGACTTGAAAATGGTTGACTGGAACCCACAATGGGCAGAGACTGCAAGGAGACCGGGTGATGCCATGTGGGTGTGAAGACAGACGCCACGGCACGTTCTGTACGTCAGCTTAGCTCTGCTACGTGATGGCTAACGTTGGCAGCTCAACTAGAATCACCAGGAGATGGCCCTCTGGGCAAGTCTGTGAGGGGTTTTCTAGACTGGTTATCTGAGGGGAAAGGAATCATCCTCAATCCATGGTCTGGGTTCTCTGGACCAAATCAAAGAAGAAAGCACGTGGGGGCCAGCATCCCTCTCTCTGCTTCCTGAGCGTGCCTGCACATGACCTGCTGGCTCACGTTCCTGCCGCCATACCTTCCTGACATAGATGGGCAAACTGAACCAAAATCAATCCTGCCTTCCTTCAGCGCCCTTGTCAGGTGCTGCCACAGTTGAAGGTGATCTATATAGCCACGGTCCTATTGGTGAAATTATTAAGGCCGCTCCACGTAGTTAAAAGGGAGGTTTATTTTGTGGGGTACTTACAAATGAGGGGGTAGGTTACAGGGTCTGGCAAGGGTATAGTGCAGTCCGGCCGTGTTCTCTGGAGAACTCTGCTCGGTCTACCTCCAGCGTCCAGGGTCCCAGAACCAAGAGCATGACCTCTTCCCGATCCTTGGTCTTCCGCTTCCTCCTCTGCCCTGCCTTGTGGGCGTGACCATTACCAAAGCCTCAATGGGGGTTGGAACTTCCAGGCCAATGCTGGGATGGCTATCCACTACACGGTCCCATTATTCACCACCCACATCTGCATGCTGTTCGGAAGGTGTATTGTAGAGGTGACTAAAGTCCAAAATGGATTGACTTTAAGGAAGGGACTGTCCTAGGTCATTAAGATGGCCTAG
Source organism: Onychomys torridus (assembly GCF_903995425.1). Taxonomy (NCBI): domain Eukaryota; kingdom Metazoa; phylum Chordata; class Mammalia; order Rodentia; family Cricetidae; genus Onychomys; species Onychomys torridus. The sequence continues at coordinate 72,160,495 of NC_050452.1, read as the reverse complement.
TCCTGGAAGTGGAAAGCCCTTAAGAGCCTAGAAGGGGGCTGTCCTGAGGGAAAAGACATTCCAGCTGTGGGGGTCGGCTTTAGCTCATGCTCATGGGTGCTGGCTTCCTTCCAGAAAGTTCTCTCTGTATCTCCAACTCTCCTTGCCTGTCCCCACGATGGTGCAAGCCAACTCCTTGTAATAACTCTCTTTGTGTATATCCCTCACTGGGTCTATTTCTCTGAAACCTTGGCCAATATAGTTTCTGTGAATGGCTGATACAAGCCCCAGGAGAAATGGAGCTGTATATTCTGGCCCACTGAGCAACCAAACCCAAGAATGGTTAGGGAATAAAGGGCCTGAAGGACATTTCCTTGGGGAGAAGCAGCAGAGAAGGGGCCACAAGCCAGACACAACTGGTGTGTGTCCTTTGGGAACTTCCAAGTTGCATTTGTATGCCCACTCCCCATTCTCTAGTTTTAATTGACAGTCTCTGCAGACAACCAGGATGGTCTCCTCTGCCAAAGCTAAGAAAGCTGAACTAGCATATTTAACCTCAATGATGAAATAATCCCAAAGGTGCTATGGATATACGTGTACTAATTAAGCAAGGCAGCCTATGGAGCTGATCCAAAAACAGTCCAACCAGGAGCCCAGAGTAAAAGTATACTTGGGGAAGAGGTCAAAGGGATAGTTTCCAAAGCCCTGGCCAAGTGGAATATTGCAAGGCCTACACCCCAGTTTTGAAGTCACTTACAACAGACACTGTTAAATGAGATTTTTACTTACCTGATCTGAAATCCCAATCTTGGTATAGGCATTTGTGGTTCCATGCTAGATGCCGGAGTTACAGACGACGTCATAGCTATGTCTTCCCATCAGGCAGTGGGGCTTCCGTAACAAGGCCCACTCTACTTTTCTAAAGAGTATTTTTGCTAATACTTGTCATGTTCTTGCCACTTTATGTGTTATAACCACCGTCCAGGAGCTGTCTGTCCACACACGCTAACCTCTTCGCCTTAATTCCATCTTAATATAAAGATAAATGATAACTGCATGAAAATTACCTTTAAAACCCCTGTATCATACGGTAAGATAAAGAATTGTATGGCACCTACATCACAGACGTGTTACAGAGACCAAATAAAGTCATATATTTAACTAGGTGGAATCATCCAGCGCCTGATGCAGACTGGTCAGTTTTCATTGCATACCCTCCAGACAGGTCACAAAGGCTGTGTGACTGACCTTGAGGTTCACAGGCATGGTTTGTCCCTCACTGGAGCAGAACTCGGGCCTTCTAGAAAGGGATTTCTTCTATCTGTGTTCAAGCAATGCTGACCTACATCCCCTGGCACTCTAGAATTCTCAGAACACTTTCTTAAGGATAAAGAAGATAAAGGGACTGGAGATCAAATGGGCGATCATCACTGTGGGCTTTTGCCAGAGGTGGCTGATGCATGAGCCTCTGGCTTTGACTGTGGCTCACAATCCCAGTGGTATAATGGTAACTCCCCATCATGGATATCAGCAGTTCGTATCTGCAACACTGACGCCAAGCCATCTAGAATCAAGTGTTGGGAACCAATGGCAAAAGCAGGGTTTAGAATACAAACCCTGCCCACACATAAATGTAATGAGTCACTTCTAAGCCAGATAGAGGATAAGGATTTGAGATTCAAAAACACATTATAATCTCCAACAATCTGTACAATCTGTACCCAGGAAGGAGACAGGCCATTCTGAGTCCCTCGCTGAGATGGCCTGGGCAAGCAGCTATAGGAACCTCACCACAACATCACCGTGGGCTTCCACATCAGCATCCCAGAGCCTCCAGGGGGACAGGTTGTTTTGTTTGTCTGCTTGTTTTTGGTTTTTTCCCTCCTCCCATTATATGAAAATAAAACGTTCTGCAACTTCCCTTAACATAACACTCAGTTTTCTTACCAAATAGCTCTCGGGAGGTTGTCCACCATGCTACTACCCACAGTACCAGAGATTAACATTTGAAACAACTGCCCACAGCTTGGGAAGGGTAGGTGTATTAGATCACCAGATTAGCTTTATTCCAAAGCTTTAAAGAACTTCCTTGGATGACACAAGGAAAAACCAGTCTTCCCTTCAATGTACTCAAGTTTATTTAACCTCAATTTGTTGAAGGAAAGCAAAGCCTTCACAGGGCTGGGGCTGTGCCTACACACAGACATGACACAAGACACCAAGCAGAGCCAGGAAAAGTCCACACTGGTGTGAGTCGTCCTCCTGGACAGGATGTCTTCCTCAGAAAAGTACGAGAGGACAAACCGAGGCCCCAGGCTACTCATCCACTGGCGGCATTCACCACCTTGCCCAGCGTGTTAGTATAAACCCTGGGATGGCTTCTATAAACTCTCTGGACCAGGTTTACCGGCTGAAACTGGACTCTCTCCAACGTTCTAAATGCCACAGTGACATTTAGGAAGAGCTCTCTTACCACAAAGGGGGCAGAAACTCATTCCTAGGAAATATGGTAGTTGACTGACCCCAGCTCATGAAAGGATCAAGCCCTATATAATTAAGGCTCTTAGGGACAAGCCACAAAACCAACAGATAAGCAGCTTCTTGACAAGAAATGTATGGTACACAACCACTTGGAACCTCCTCAGGACACAATGAGTCACTCCACCAGAGATACTGAAAAGAACCACCACCAATCTGGAAGCGTTTATTTAATCTGCCTTCAAAAGTGAATTTATTTGGGGAAAGACCTCACTGAGAAAGCCAAAATGGTATAGTCAGACCCCTTAGCATACAGGGGTGACACCTCTGGCTGTGTGGAAAGCTGAGTTTGTTCACAGCTCCTCAACCGTCTGCCACTCCCTAAAGCCTGCCACCTGGAGGCTGCTACCTCAGCTGCATAGGCAAGAGGACAATTCTCATTTTCTCCAATTTCTGTGGCCTAAAAAGGGGTATATTTTTATACTGAACCTCCACTCCCAATTTCCTAGCTAGCTCTGCTGACCATAAGAAAGCTCCCTGAGGGCAGGTGATTCACTTGTCATTCACTGAATTCTTCGTGGGCCTTCAACTCAAGCACACAGGCAGAAAAGTGGATGCTGAGTCAATGAGGAGTTCATACATAAAACATCACAGAAGGCATGCTAATTTTGTGGGTTCTCAAGTATGGGAGCAGAGCTGCCAAAGAAGGATGTCAGAAAGCTGGTTTTTTGTTTCTTTTTTAATCCAGATTTTTAAATCAATACAATAGAACGCAGAGTTTGTTGTTGTTGTTGTTGTTGCTGACTTTTAAGTTCCCTCCTCCACATGTAAGCTTGGCTGTCTGAGTTATTCTCTGGCATTTCTGGACACGGCAACCCTCAGCTACACATCTCTTGGCGTTGTGAAAAGGTACTAGCTGGGCATGCGCTGTGGGAGGTGCACGGTCCCTCTCCGTACAGCCCTGAGCTCACATCTGAGGCTGTTTAACAACTGGTTGGAAATTTAGCCTTTTGATTTCCAGTTAAATACTAAGCACAGGAAAACAAATAGCACTTGTTTTCACTGAGTCTTGTCAGGCATCCAAACTGCAGTGTGGACCAGAGACCCGGCCTGTGGTTTGGTGGCAGAGACCCAAAATACTTGGCCGCCCCACCCCCTCCAGTTTAAGTAAAAAGAATAAACCAGATTTTGGCAACAGGGATTTTTTTTTTTTTTTAACCACCCTTCCCCCTTTGGACATGCAGAGCTGTTTTTAAAATATTCAGTGTGTTCCTGGTATTAATTTACATTTTTCATTAGGATTAAGTTTTGATTTGTTTTTAATCCAAAGCCAAAGAATAAAGTTCGTTTTCCCTCACTTATTCCAACTGCCATGCCTTGATATTTACTTGGATTTGCTGAGGAGGGTAGGGTTCGGATTGCTAGTTCCTGTTTCCAATTAAACTAGGACATAGTATCTACTGACTGCATTATTAAAGGCCAGGCTTGAGAACTAGGAGGAACTCTGGAGCTCAGCTTAGATAATCCTTTATCTTAGATACAGGACCTGAGGCCTATGTAGTTCACCACCATGTACAGTGATGTATAACTAACTAGTTAGTCAGGGAACCGAGACTAGTACTTATGCTGAGGAGATTAAAATGAAAAAACCCAGGTTACCAGAAAAAAAAAATATAGGACACCAAATTAAACTTGAATTTTCAGATAAAGAATGGATAAATTTTGTTAGTATAATTATATCCAAAATACTGCACAGGCATACTTAAGCAAATTATTTAGTGTTTTATCTGAAATTCAACTTTAACTGGAAGCCTGCATTTTTATAAGCCAAACTCTGGTCACTGGACTGTGAGACCAACATCTACCCTCCCACTGTCCGTCTGGCTGCCAAAGATATCCACATTTTTCTTTCCTGATTTTAATGATAAATGGCTGGGAAAAAAGAAATCACAGAACAATAATCCCAAGAGAGTATAACACTGGAAGAAGCTGCTTCTTCCTAGAGACGTTCCTAATCTTAGATATTCCCCAATTCCCGCTATAACCAGCATATAAAATAGCTAAGTCTAAAACAGTCTAGATGTGGCTTCTAGGCCAGACATTTCATGGTGTTAAGAGTTGATCACTAGGGTCTCTCTCTCTCGTGTGTGTGTGTGTGTGTGTGTGTGTGTGTGTGTGTGTGTGTGTGTACAAATACTGCGTGTATACATGTGTATACATATATACATACGTATGTATATATGTATACACACATGCACACATAGACACACATAGACATAATGTATTTACTTTTAAAGACAGGACCTCACTATGTAGCAAGCTGCCCTTGAACTCTGCATTTTTTTTGCTTCTAACTCCCAAGTGCTGGAATTGAAGGTGTGCACCCACCACACCAGGTCACTAGGCTCTCATCTTAAATATTTCTGCTTATGTTAGACTCTAAGACTGAAGGGAAAACAGAGTTCAGGTTTGGAGTATAAAGCAAGGCTTTAAATGACCCTAATGATAGTAATTATAATGATATGTATATAATACTTATATATATTTAATATAGTAGCACAATAATTATATATAATAACAAATAACAGTTATTGGTGGGGCAGGGAACATGTATGGAGGGCAGAGGACAACTCTGTTGAATTAGCTCTTGCTATTCTTTTTTTTAGGTTCTGGGTTTCAAAATCTGTGAGGAGCCTTGTACAGCAAGTGCCCTTAACCCACTGAGCCACCTTGTTGGCCTACAAGATTAAAACAAGCAAACAAAAACCCCACCTCACACAGATGCAAGGAATAAAATATGAAGATCCTGGAGTTTCAGGAAATCTAGTTTGGAGCTGAGAGTATAGTTTAGCAATTGAGCCCGTGCTTAGCATACACAAGGCTCAAGGTCAGCTCCCTGCACGGCCTGAATCCTGAACACTGATTTTTGTGGTTACATTGTCAGTTTGGCTGTGCTTGGAATGGAACCCAGGGCCTTGCACTCTACCATACAGATACACACCAGCTCTTGTACTGATTCTTTCAAAGAATATTGCAGGAGGTTTGTTGTTGCTGTTGTTGTTTTCTAAGGACTTTAAACGATATACCAGAATATTCTCATATTCTCATATTCTCATATTCTCTCTCTCTCTCTCTCTCTCTCTCTCTCTCTCTCTCTCTCTCTCTCTGTGTGTGTGTGTGTGTGTGTGTGTGTGTGTGTGTGTGTGTGTATTTCAAGACAGGGTTTCTCTGTGTAGCCCTGGCCATCCTGGAACTTGCTCTGTAGACTACACTAGGCTGGCTCCCCAGTGCTGAGATTAAAGGCGTGCGCCACCACTGCTTGGCTAATCCAGTGCTTTTACTAGATTCTCAAAACGTGTGGTATATTCACCACTACAGGATTCCTGCACACTTTGTTCCAAGGGACCTCACACCACTGCCAGTCCACACCCCCTCTCCCACACGCCCCTGGCCGTGACTTCCAGTCTCTATAGATTATCCAAGCAAAAAGAATCAGACTTTATGTGGCTTATGCGTCAGTGAGCATGTTTTAAAGGTCCATCTATGAGGTGGTATGGGTTGGACACTTTTCTTTTTATAGTCAAAAATAGTCTCTGTATAGCTGCTTCATTATTTATAACTATCAGTCGACATCTGGGTTGCCTCTATGCTTATTAAAGCTATTACAAATAACTTTACCTTGGATATTTGTGGGTGGGGACCTCAGACCAACTGTATAAAGAGCTACATTACATTCCCACCAGGATTGTGTGAATCTTTCAATTTCTCGACACCCTGACAACACTTGCTGGTTTCTCTCTGTTTTATCACGGAGGTGGTCAGTGCTGTGGTTGGTGGATTTTTCCCTAATATTCAGTAACATTCAGTGTCTTATATGCTTTTTTAGTCATTTGTGTCTTGTCCTTGAAGAAATGTTTATTCAAATTATAGCATGCACACACACACACACACACACACACACACACACACACACACACACACACACACTCATGCACTTTTGAGACAGGGTTTCATGTAGCCCAGGTGACCTTAACTTCTGGTCCTCCTGCTTCTATCTGGGACAACAGCACGTATCACCACACCCAGCTACACAGAGTATTGGGGATTAAACTTAGAGCTTGTGCACACCAGGCAAATGCTCTACCACTAAGCTACATCTCCACCCCTGAGGCAGGATTATTTTTCTTTCTGATTTCACCCAGGGAAAACCCTGATCTACTGAATATTCTCTGGTCCACCCAGAAGATACTGTAAGGCTATGACAATTTCATCATGCATGTGCCTGTATGTGACTTGACATGAGCCTTCAAACACTTCATCCATTCCTAGCTGCTAGGTAATGAGAGCAACTGGAAAAGTAACTTCATTGATAGGGAAACTAAGCAGCACCCCCTGCACCCCCGCCCCCTGCATCGCCGCCCCTGCACCTGACACACTTCTTGTTTGTGCTGTGGAATTAGGGACAAGGAATTGACAAAAGGCAGATGCCTCTATCAGAGAGTATAATAACAAAAAAAAAAATAAATATATTTTATATTTTAGAAATCAGCAAATGAGACACAAGTCCTTCTAACTAATTACACAAGCTTTAGGCAGTTAAAACAACCATGACTTCTTGATTTAAATTAGCAGGTAGATGCCATGACCCTAACTTTCCTCATCATCCTGCCTAAGAAAAATTAATAACCACTAAAATATTATAATTCTACCAGAAAAGACGGCTTGGAGACAGTCATGCGACCCCTTCACCATTACATGTCACAAGGGCATCAGAACACATGTGTCTTGGACTGAGGGTCAAGAGATCCATCCTCTCTCTCCAAGGCAGTTCTTGGCCCACTGAGTAATCATAGGGCTCAGCTTCCTCAGCTTCTATGGAGCCTCTGGGACACTCAAGTGCTTGGAGAAACACTTCATGTTCAGACAAACTGAACTCTTGGTTTTCTATCATCACAAAGACTGTGATATGGAGGAGGGACCCTAACTCATTACAGGCCTTGGGGAGAAGGGGGTTTCCCAGCTTGTGAGCCATCTCAAACCACCGGTGGTGCCCTGATCTGGCTGAGCAACAGAGGTCTGCTGACTACCTGAGCCATGGAGAATTAGCAGACAGAAGGCCAAAGGAAGCAGAGCTTCAGTGTCCAGGGATTTCAATCAGTAACTTCTACAGCTGCCTCTCCCTCTGAAATGTCCTTACATGGAATTAACTCTAAATAAGGGTGATGTTGTAAGTCGTATACTAAAATTATCTTCTTCATTAGTGTACTTTCAACTAATAGTCAAATGGAGTTCTTACAGCTCACAAAGTAAATAAATAATAACAAAGATAATTTCCTTTAAATCTTGCAGAGTGGCCAACCACAGAATCCAACAACAGTAAGCAAACTGCAGTGTGTGTGGCCACACTGTGCATGGAACCCACAGCCCAGAGAAATGGGAACTTTAAATCCAGAGCCATCCAACGGTTACTTTAAACTTTCAAATGTTCATCTAACACCTTTCCCAAGTACTCCTTGCTCTGATAATTACAGCAGAAACAGCAAATGTTAGTGAACTGAGCAGTGGCAGGTACACTCAACATTTTATAGGCAATCCCCTCACATTGAGATAATGTTTGCTGCTACAGTATAAGACTGTCATTGTTCCCAGATTACAGCTGGGAAGAGTCAGGTTTGCAGAGACTGATCTTCTCAGTCCCTGCCTGGACCACAGCTGTCTAGGCAGAGCCTCTGCTCACCACATCATCTGCTGTTATCCTGGCTACCGTGGTGGTAACTGCTTTTCCAGAAACTCCCAAGGACCTGAAAGGTGCTAAGTGCAAGAACTGGAATTAAAATTTTTCTTTTGGTTCTGGGAATTGAACACATGGCCTTTTGCCTGCTATTAAATGCTCTACCTAACCAATGGCTCTCTTTTCACTTTTCAAAGTTTGAGACAAAACCAGCTTTGGCTTTACTAAATAGCTCAGTATTTGCCATCCTCCTGCCTCAGCCTCCAGAGTAGCTGGGATTATAGGCCTCTGCCGCCAACCTCAGCTTAGAGTTGTTTTTTTTTTTTAATTAATCAGCCATGCATAGGTAGTTTCTATAGCACTACAGTATGTAAAGCAAATGTGTATATGACCTTATAAGAGCCTTCTGCCTATCACAAATAAGTTTACTTACAGAAGGCTGGTGTGACTAAGTATGAAGGTAGAAATTCAGCACATGTGCTGTAGAGTGGGTCCTAATTTAGGTTTCAATCCGAGCCCTGCCAGAAATTAGCCTAGTGATTTGGGCCACTGTTAAGCCTCTAAATCATCTATAGAAAGGAGTTACCCTGGGACTATAGTGGGGGAAAAATGAGATAAAATAAAAAGCCTTTGATGCAATTCCTGAAAGGCACTGGGTACTAAATCAAAGAAAGAATAATAACAACAGCCACTAATTATCATGGCTCTAGTCCTTTAAATGCAAAATAGCAAAATTTTTAAGTCTTTAAAAAAAAAAGTTGCCAGGCATGGTGGTGGTGCATGCCTTTAATGTCAGTACTCAGGAGGCAGAGAACATCAAATCCCTGTGAGTTCAAGACCATCTTGGTCTACAAAATGTACACAGTGAGCTCTTGTTTCCACAAAAAGGCACAGTTAGGTCTGGTAAGCTAGCTCAATGAGTAACAGCATCTTCCACCACACCTGCGACCTGAGCCCATCCCTGGGACCACATGGTGGAAGGAGCAAGTGCGAGGACTCCCACAGGCCATTCTCTTACCATCACATGCTTCCTGTGGTGTGCGTGGTAACGTAAAATAAACTAGGCATTTGTAATGTCAGGGCACAAATTAACCTCTTAATAACTTTCACCATATATATGTATGTATGTATGGATGTATGTATGGATGGATGGATGGATGGATGGACGGACGGATGGACGGACGGACGGACGGACGGACAGACAGACAGACAGACAGACAGACAGAAAGAAGATAGATAATGATAGATAGATGTATAGATAGATAGATGATAGATAATGATAGCTAGCTAGATGGATGGATGGATGATAGAAGATAAGATGAAGTTGGGCAGTGGTGGCGCACACCTTTAATCCCAGCACTCGGGAGGCAGAGCCAGGAAGATCTCTGTGAGTTTGAGGCCAGCCTGGTCTACAAAGTGAGATCCAGGACAGGCACCAAAACTACACAGAGAAACCCTGTCTTGAAAAAAACCAAAAAACAAAACAAAAAGATAAGACGCTAGAGATGTCAATTACTTCATTTTGAAATTGCTTTAAATTTACAGCAGAATGGTAAGCATCCTACAAAAGACTCTATATTCTCTAACTAGAACCACAGCTTCTCACAGCCTGCATAGGCTTTTTACAAACTGTTTACCCCTTACCACTAAGCCCAAGAAGGGCAGTCTCCTATACCACACACAGTACAGCTACCAGAGGCAAGAAATAGGGTTGGTATTGAGTCAAAGAACTGAATTCTAACTTCACCTACCATCTGTGACCTACCACGCAGCAAGATCACCTGGTTCTTTTTTGTTTGTTTTATTCAGCCTAGGATGGTCTCTAGCCTTTCTTGGCTTTTCATGATTCACTTCTTAAAAATATTTTTTAAATTTTATAAAACTTTATTATAAGAAAAGGCCTTGAAAGCTAAAAAAAATTCACAGACCAAAATTGATCAGACACAAAGTCTATACATCTCAAAGACCTTCTCTGCAGTTTGAATGGTGATTCTGAAGCCATGGAGCTCCACATTGGACCTTACACCTTCACTATCAAGTCTATGCTTATGTACCTGCACACTACGAAAAACAGAAACTCCACGGCAGCATTGGAACTAGAAAAACAATTAGCTTTAAATCCTCATTCGTAACTCCCATCCATTATCTGCATTCAGTCCCTCCTCATCCCCTGATATGGAGTCTTTCCCCCTCTCTTCTCTAGATGTTATACTGTCCCATATGTACCGTGGTTTACATATAGACATACATTATTGGCTAGATTCAGTATATTTTTTTTCTGGGATTGTGTGACTCACTTTTTAAAAAAAGTTTTTTAAAATGTTTTATTTCATTTTATGTGTGATGATTGTTTTACCCGAATGTATGTCTATGCACCCACCACATGCATGTCTAGTCCCCACGGAGGTCAGATGAAGACATCAGGTTCCCCAGAACTGGAGTTATGTGGTGCTGGGAATTGAATAGCAGCCAGTGTCCTGAACCTCGGAGCCATTTCTCCAACCCTGTAAGACTCACTTTTTAGAGAACTGGCTAGTTCTATAGGATATTGCTCTGTTCGGTTCTGTCCAGTGTTCCATCATTATTAGATCCAGGCTACACACATTTCTGGCAGTATTGCAGCATATGGTGTGCTGGCTAATTTCAGGTCAACTTGACTCAGTCAAAGTTATCTAAAAGGAGGGAACCACAATTGAGAAAATGTTCCATAAGATCCAGCTGTAGGGCATTTTCTCGACCAGTGATTGATGGGGGAGGGCCCAGCCCATTATAGGTGGCGCCATCCCTAGGCAAGTGATCCTGGGTGCTATAAGAAAGTAGGCTGGGCAAGCTATGGGGAGCAAGCCAGTAAACAGCACCCCTCCATGGTCTGTGCATCAGCTCCCGCCTCCATGTTCCTGTCCTGTTTGAGTTCCTGTCCTGACTTCCTTTGATGATGAACAGTGATGTGGCAGTGTAAACCAAATAATCCCTTTCCTCCTCAAGTTGCTTTGGTCATGGTGTTTCATCACAGCAATAGTAACCCTGACTAAGACATGAGGGATGCTTTGTTCTTTCTCATTTACAGACATACAATGTCTATGTGCCCCATGCTGGTGTCATTAATTCTGATCACTTCCTTAAAGCACTCCCGAGGATCCCCCAGTGTCCGCAGTTGCAATTTTTCTCCTCTAATTAATAAATAATTTGTGGGAAAAGTATTTTGCGAGTATTTGAATATACTGTCAAAAATCTCTTCTCTTTCAGTAATTGGACCTAATATCTGTTAAAAATTCTTGTCTGATCAACTTACACCATGATGGTTGCAAAACGATATTCTGACTCCATCATTTCTTCCATATGTATTGAATAATTAGCATTTTACTACAGATAAGAGCTACCCCACTCTCCTATTTCACAGGCTACAGATCCATGTATCTGATGCCATACAAGGTTGAGCTAAGAGCTACTGATGCCCAGCCACTGTTTTACTACCTAGGGGCTATGTCATATAGCCAGTCCCACTAATCTAAACTAAAACATGGCTCGCCCACTACGGATGGAACAAAGTAAACACCGCGCTTTCATTTACCCCAAACTAGTGACACGGGAATAACAATAACAAAGTAATTATACACCTATTCTGTATGGATCCTCACTTGATTCAGCAGATACCTTCACGTGGTTAAAAATGTCTTTCGAATGCAAGTGACAAGAAACTAGGCTGGACTAGAGTGGCAAAGTGGATGCATTGGGCAAGAGAGGTCGCTGCTTACAGGTGAGAGTTGAGGAGCCTGAGGCTCAGCACTAAGGACGGCATGAAGCCTCCACATTGACTGTGAGAGATCACCCCGAGCTGCAGCATGGCTGCTCATCAGACATGATATCACACCCCAAACATTTCATCCCAACAACCCATCTATTTCTCCACAACTAGCAAAGTCGAACGTTCTGGCAGACTCCAAAGGACATGATTTACAAATAGTAGGTAATATTTGGACCAGTCTGCAAGAGCTGGGCTCCAGCTTTTTTTTTTTTTTTTTAAATAAAATACAAATGACTTCATGCTTGGAGCTCACTGTGTCACTTTGTCAACAAACAGTTCCTCATATCAGAAATTAGGCCTGAGTTATATACAAGCAGAAATGGGCCTGTGTGTATTTATTTTGTGGTCAGAGACCACACACCAGAGGCTATTTACAGCTTCCATAGTACTCTTAATGCCACAAGGCAGAAGGGGACACCAGGACTCAGGCCACACAGAGTATGACATCGAGTCCTGCACCACTATGCAAACGAGACCCGACTCAGCCTCCACAGAACACATGTGACATCTGCTTTTTGTGAACCCTTTCCTATGCCATCCAAATATCCCCCCACGCACAAATAAAAGTGCAACACCCTTTGGTATCACTTTAATGAAAAGAATTGTTTTTTCAAAAAGCTGTGCAAACTGGACATGCTACACACAACTATAACCCCAGCACTCAGGATCCCCAGACAGAAGGACTGAGTGTCTGAAGCCCGTCTCAGTGACATAGCAAAATACTGCCTTAAGAAACGAAATGTCTTGCAAAAATTGGGAGTCATTATGACCTTGCACTGGGAGCATCTTGGGAAAGGGTGTTGAACACTTACCAAGAAAACTCTTGGGACACTGGTGGCCAGTCTCTCTGTCTTCACATGCCAGACCAGGGGCTGTGGGGAGTTGAGCAGGAACACAACAGGCTTGTGGTGAATGTGCACTGCAGAAATGGGGTTCAGATGCAGCGTAACCTAGGAGACAACAAAAAGCAAGGAAAAGGCTTAGTGCTGACTTCCCAGCACCAACATCACCTAGACACTTCACAACTCACTGCCAAGAGTGCCATAAGATGGCTCCAAATCTATGTATCTGATGCCATACAAGGTTGAGCTAAGAGCTACTGATGCCCAGCCACTGTTTTACTACCTAGGGGCTGTGTCATATAGCCAGTTCCACTAATCTAAACTAAAACATGGCTCACCTACTACGGATGGAACAAAGTAAACACCGCGCTTTCATTTGCCCCAAACTAGTGACACGGGAATAACAATTACCTTCCCTCGGGGATTCCTTATCCTCCAACCCGGAAAACTAAGCTGAAATCACAGAACAGAATCTTCTAGGGGCCAGTTCTTCCCCTGGGCCCACACAGAAAGGACTTTCTTCTCTCCCAGGTGACGTCCAATTTCTACAAAGTCAGGTGAGCTCTGCCAAAGGGAACTGCTGAGGGGGAAGAGAGGGGCTACCCAGGGGAGCTGCCTTCCTCCTTCTGGCTGCTAGCACCAAGGGGATTTCCGAAGACATGAAGCCCAGAGATCAGACAGAATAAACAATGATGATGTACAGCCTCCGTGGAAAAGAAAACAGGTGCTGGAGTCGGCACTTACTGCTCTGGCAGAGAACCAGAGTGTGGTTCTCAGCACCTAAGTGGCAGATCTCAACCCCCTGTAGCTGCCGATGCCGAGGATCCAGTGCCCTCTTCTGGCCTCAGATGGCTCCTGCACACATCTGAGTTTGTACACCCACCAAGCACAGCATAAAAACTTGACTGTTTGAATCTTCTTCGTGGCTGCTCACCCACTTTCATCTCTGCCTTTTTTCCAAGGAACAACCAAGAACCAGTTTTGTTTATTAGAGTGCCCAAGTTATGTATAAAGAAAGCACCAAGCTTTCAAAACCCATGCCTTAGCTTATAGTAAGCACATTCTAAATGCCAGTAGAATATTTTAATTCTCCATTTCTTGATGCTGCAAATCATGTTACTCTACAAATAGTTTGTACATTGTGGAGGCCCACAGAGGCTTCCTGGGGAGACTTTACTCAAGGTCAGAGAAGATGAACTTGCTTTACCCAGCAGGGCTGCATAAAAGGATGATTTGGCCATGGGCGTGGTTACCAGGTGTTTGGAAGGGTCTACACTTGGCTGTGTGGTGTGCTTTGATCTTGAAAGGGGGAGGTCTTTTGGCATATTATAAAAATCCCTTTTGAATAAAGCTCTGGGCTGTGGAGTACTGACTCAGGGCCCTCCTGAAACTATCTTGTGTGTCTCTTTCTTGTCTTCTCTTTCTTTCTTTCTACCTAATATTTCCCCATTCCTCTCCCCTCTACCTAAGAACCCATTGAAAGGTGGGAGCAGGTCAGAGCTGGACTCCAGAAGATTCCCCAGCACATATACATACAATAGTATTGCTTGTTAACTATTGAGTGTGTCTGTCTTAATTTCCAAAACAGACTGCACAAAAAGATGCATCTTGAATTGAGTTTTCAGTATGCTGCAGGTAGCAACACTCACTGTAGCCAATCTGTAAATGTCTATGTAACCCAAAGGATGAAAAAAGAGGCTGGAGAAACTGCTAAGTTCAAAGGGGTTTAGCTAGTTAATTTGCAGCAAAATACAAAAACTCAAGCAATTCTCAAACTGTCAGGAGCTATTTCTGTACACAGGACCATTTTTAGACTTGGAGTAAGCACGGCACCAAATCAAAGTCCTAAGTGAACTGTGATGTCAACCACAGCTACAGCAAAATAATGTGTCCCTTGGTTGTTCAGACACATAGCACACTCTGGAGTCCCTGTGTTCATCTAGGAACAGATTGATAACCACTAGAAACAAGAGATGCTGTTGAAGGCAGAGATGCAGGGAAAAGCATGCTAGGAAGAGAGGGAGCAGGAGGCGCAGCATCCACACCTGCAAACTACAAAGCTCCAGGGACTCTGGCTAACAGCAAGTGGTAGTAGAGGGTGCCCTGCTGGCCCACTGAGAACCATGAAGGCCTGAAGAATAGTAACTGTCATCTCCAGGGACATGGAAGTGTTCTCTCCTGTGCAGCCAACCCTAAAGCATACACTTTTTCTTAAAGCCCCTAAGTATGCAAAAGCTTTGCTCAACATGTATAAAATCAATAAATACATATCTCAAGTGAACGAGAGTCTTTTTAAGCTTATGAAATGAGATGATGTATGAAACAGATATTGGTGCTCCGGTCCAAAGTTTCCCAGATGGTCTAAGTGTTGAGGCCTGGCTCCGACCATCAAGGAAAGATTTCTAAGAAGCTTAGCCCTGCGTTTTCCTGGAAACGGCTCCTTCTTCAATATGTGGCCATGTCTGGCCAAGTTGAAGCTCTGACTCTGGCACAGATGTCCCAGGCAAAGTCCCAAAGCCATTTGGCAAAGAAGAATTCACACTATGGTTGGGAAATTAAAAGAAAAACACTCAATACTGCTCCTCCCCCCCCAATTTGGCAGGCATAAAGAGTCCCATGAGCCCAGGCTAACCTAATCCTCAGAAGCCTTCCTCTACCTCCACTTGAGGAAACCTCACAGAAGGGAGGGTGCAGACAACCTGAAGCCAGTAAAAGCAGGCAGAAATAAAAGCCCCTCAGAATGTGAGGAGAACACAGCCCAAACATCTGAAAGACCCTGGTTAAATGGTCTAGTTTCTTCTAGGCTGAAAAACAGAAAAGAAAACCAAAAAGGTAGACAAATGAAAACCTTCGGGATCAGTTATAGCTTAGAAATGACAATAATTACAAACCAGATGTGGTAATGCACAACTGCAATCCAGCACTTGGGAGGCTGAGGCAGGGGGATCAAGGTTTAAGCTACCATCCCATAAATAAAAAAAAAAATCCGGCAAAAGTTTTTATAGTTAGAGTGTCCTTGGTAGTCTAGAGAAAAGAGCTGAGGCATACTGCAACAAAGACTGTGCCTTGGAGAAATCGGACAGGCAGTATGCAACAATCCTAAGAAATCCAAACAGTAGTTTGAAGGGTTCACCCTCAATTCTTTAACCAATTCTCACACAAAGCTGAGTGTTATGAGCTTCAAAAAGGAACTCAATGGGGGTGGGGGAGCTGATGTGAGTTGGGAAGGCTGAGGGGACTGTCAGAAGCTCCCACGTGAAGGAATTCTGTAATCAGGGTTTGATGATCTTTGGTAGTTCCACTGCATTTGAAAACACTCTGAAGCGTGGGCTCTCTCTTCCTATGTGCACAAAATAGCCACAGCACAGAAAACTTTGCAACATTGTGAGAAAAGGAACCTAGAACCTGGGGAAAGGGAACAAAAGCAGGAAAATTCTAATGGAGAAAACGGATACAATTAGGCTGCGTCTTATTGAACTAAGACAGTGGCGTCTGCTTTTGAGAGGTCATGAAAACTCAGATTAGTGTCTAGAGTCTGTTCTCTCCTCACTTCGTACTCACTTTTCATGAAGCCCAGAGCTTAGGTGTGTCAAACTGCACTGAACGGTCCATGATCCTGGTGACATGAGACAGTGCAAGCAACTCTAGTCTGTCACACCTCCCTGATCCTCTACCCGGAGGGACTCCGGCTGGTCTATCCCTTCTGTAGCACCTACCTGCACTGAGGTCATCCATGTACAAACATTCCAGATGCAGTTTTATAAAGAGACTCAAAGTAGAGCTGAGAGCATCCTTGGGGACCCTGCACACCTTCAGGGAGCCTCAGAGTAGAAGAACATTTCTTGCCTCCTGTTTGGGAGATGTGTCCTGATCCATACCCTGTCAGACGAGGACAAGGATGACGTCCCTGACTCTTGAGATGGAGAAACCATCTCTGTTTTCTTTCTCCTTCTTCCTTTCTTTCTTTCTCCTTCTTCTTTTCTTGCTTTCTTCTTCCCTCCCTTCCTTCCTTCCTTTCTTTCTTCCCTTCCCACCTTCCTTCCTTGGGGGGGGGTATCAAACTATGTAGTTCAGGCTGGCCTTGAACTCACACACAACAATCCTCCTGCCTCAGCCTCCTGAGTATTGAGATTTCTAGTATGTGACAATGCCCACCTGGCTTCTTCATTTTCTAAATATCACACTTGCTAAGAAAATGCGATGTACATTTTCTCAAATTCTATAAGTCATTATGAAAATAAACTATGTATTTACAGGTAGATGAAACTTACTCTTTATGGAAAGATGCCATAAAAATTATTTTGAATTTCCTGGAATTCATAGTCTACATGCAAGACATTCCTATCATAGAGGTTTTCAAAAGATCTCTTATTAGTAAGACCCACCCCTCAACTCCTAGGGTTTGTTAAAACAAAGCAACTGTAACTGATGTGTAAGTCTAACAGTTGTCCAATCTTGCTAACATGTCACTGAGGGTTTCCTCCCACATTTCTGAGTCTTAGACCAGCCTCCTACCCCACGTGGACCCATGAAGCAATGAAGTCATTTAAAACTCATCCCAGGAGACTTCTGTTATCTAAAACCAGACCAAGTCATGTTCTGAAATGGATGATTCAATAATCAAATTATACTAGAGATAAGGAAAAAGAACTCCAGCAGTTCTTCTAACCAAGATCTGTAAACTCAGGGGATGCTCTGGACACCCCTCATTTGTCCCCTCTGCAGAGAGGAGGAGGCATCACCAATAGTGTTGGTAACTGAACCCCCCTGAACCTTCTCCTCCCAGCACCTGGATGTTACACAGAGAGACAGAGGTACATAACTGTTTCAAGACATTAAGGGGCCATGGCTGAACTCAGATTTTACTTATATTTGGGCAATAATACTTTCAGGAACTCAACTGTGACCCCCAAGTGGTTCTGAAATATGTACTTGATTGCTTGGGAAGGAAACTGTATTTAGCTAATCAATGCTAGAACGTTCTAAAGGGTCTTTCAGTCTGAGGAACTCTGACAGCTGACATTGTAATTGTCATGCTTACCCTCCACCATTTGGGAACTGGTATAAAAAGATCCCTCAAAACATTCTTAGAAGGGTAGATTTAGAGTGTTATTTTTTTTTAAAAAAAAAAGTCTCTTAGAATTTTTTTTTTTTTTTTTTTTACTCTGAATTTCTAAAGAACAGTTAGTTGGTCCTGAATTCAAGGTGTCCAAACTTCTGAGTGTTCTCACCCTATCCCAGGGAATTATGGGACCATCCTCCCCCTCTAGGGAAGATCTGAAGTCAGAGACTTCACACTGCATGGCAGATGATACGACATCAAATTTTCTCCGGTGGTTTAGTCTCGAAGCCACTTACTGAGCTGAGAGGAACATTGTCAGTGAATTCCCAACTAACCCCCTTCCCCCAACAAGGACATGACTCTGGATATCCTGGGAGCGTCTTAAAATAATCTAATACAGTAACACAAAAGGAAAAAAACCTAAAGTCTGCAATTTGATGCAGAAATAAGTCTGCCTCTTCTGCTCTGTGTTTTGAATGCCCTGGAAAAATACTAGGAGCTAAATTTGGGGTGGGGGTGAGGGGCAGGAACGCACATAAACAGAACAGTATTTATGAAACTATAGGTCATGACCCTATGAAGGGGTCCTGGGAGCTTCACACAGGGAGTCCAGGGACCCTGGACCTCCCTTCCCGGAGAAGCCTGTGGTTCAACTACTGTAGGGAAAGGGGCAGAGAAAGGGGGGACTTTTGGTGTAGGTATGTTCTGCTGTGAGAATACATCTGGGGCCTTCAGTAAGCTACCAGTCACAGCAATCCAAGGACACGTTTCTGTTGTCCTTCAATATGAAGCATAGGCTGTGTAGACAGTGTACTATGTCACTAACATATCAAGGTCATATAGGCTTCTGGTTTAAAGTACACAACAGCCATGTCCCCAGACAGACGCCCCAGACACCCTTCCCTCTCTTCAGGCAGAGTTGGAAAGTTCCACAGGACACTGCAGATGTTTGGCTCCTCTGTCTCACTGTGAAACCCTCAGAGTAAATCATTCAAGGGCAAAAATGGGATCATGTTCAGTTCTGCAGCCTTGTGCCTAGTGCAAGGTCAGACATCTAGGAAGAGATCAAAAAGGGTTTAAGAAAATTGAATACAAGGAACCATAAATAAATTTCATCAATAAAATTAATGAGATGTGACTCCCATAATCGTCATGAGGTCACATTGTCTCAATTTTTCTGGCCAAAAGAGGGGAGGCACCTCATCAAGAGAACATTTCACTATCAAGTACAACTTGAACTTCGAAACAGGGTCAAGAAAAACAAACTGATCCCAACTACCAAAACAAGCACTGGGGACTGCTGGGCTATGAATTGGAGCCACGACTGGTCAGTTCCAGAGACAAACGTCCATGGGGTACCCAGCCCAAGTGATCCACCTACAATACAGTTCCTACACCCAAGGCTCAGGGAACATGGAAGAAAGAGTTCAAGAGCTGAAGGATCGGGAAGTCTGCTGTGAAATCCCATCTTCCACACACGACAGGGGAACTACACCCATGAAATGGCTGTAATATGGCTACCTAGACACACCCTGAAGAATGATACACCACCAGATGGCATCCCAACTTTCAGGGGGCCCCACCCCTAGATGAAGAGCTATACACAATAACTGCTGAGAGATGGAGAATCTGTCTTCCAGAGGGATGAGTTCCCAAACTGGTTATCCAGTACCAAGCAGCCAACCATAAAAACACATACATACAAGCAGAACTAAACGGACACAGTAGGTTGTATTTAAACATTTAGCACACACAGGTACGTACACACACACACACACACACACACACACACACACACGTGTGTATGTGTATGTGTATGTGTGTATGTGTGTGTGTGTGTGTGTGTGTGTGTGTGTGTGTGTAAAACAATAAGGAAAAAGAGACCATGGGTTTGAGAGGGAGCAGGGAGCATGAAAGGGGTTGGAGGAAAGGCAGGGAGAGGGAAATCATGGATTGTTTTAATTAAAAATAGAAAATGAAAAGTTTATCTTTCATAGTCACATAAAATATGTAAACCACCCAAAATACCTTTAACATGTATTGTGCTTCTTAAGGTTAGGAAACAAAATAAAGAGGTTTTTTTCAGATGTTCCACTGTCTTTTGGGGGCACAGAATCTATTTTGCACCTTGGCATTGAGGTGGATTAAAACAGCTAGAAATGAAGTGTAAGGAAACTGAGGGAGCTTGGTATTTGCACACTGACAGAAGAGGAAATGCCCATTTCTAGTCATCTGTTTAATAGTCTCTGACATACTTCATGAACAGACTTGGTCTAACCTGTGTTGTCACCAACACTGATGGATAACAGTGCTCTACATAATGTGCAGTATGTCAATGTGCTTCAATTCATACTTTTAAAATAGGCATGAAATGGTTTTTCTATCTATCTGTCTGGTAAATGAGTATTTTGACATGTTTAAGTCTTTACCAACAGAGTCTCAATAACAGCCTATGTGTCCTGACTATGTAGAACACAGTCACATAAAAAGAGTCATTGGTGTGTGTGGTCACTAGAAGTTGATTTGCAGGAACCTAGCTCCCACATAGCCTGATGCTGGAGTAACCACCTCAGAGTCAGTGACAGAAAGACCACAAAATACATCGGTATTCAGGCAGTGACATTGGAGGATGACATTTGGATTCTTTGGGGCTAAAGCACCGTCTCAGAAACCATATCAACCTGAAAGTGGTTAGGAAACTCACGCTGGTCCTGGGAAAACCTCAAGGATTCTGTGTTCTGGTTTCCTTTGAAAATGTAACAAAAACAATCCCTGGTCTGGGAGGGCAATCTGATCCAGCCAGGTTATGGCTTTCAGGAAATGTTCTAGAGGAGCTTGAGTTTTAGTGTTATGAGGTCTTTCTTAAGATAGGGAGAAAGAGTAACCTGGAGTTCTAAAGTTGTTCATCTGTTTGGCAGCATTTCCTAATAAACATCATCTTCCTTGACCAAATGCCTCAGTTTCCTTTTAGAAGGACACAGAATTGCTACTGTGGTTAGAATGTGTAATGTTTCTCCACAGACTCCTGTGTCTGAATAGTCTTCCCTGTGTGGAAAGTTTCAGAACATTCGAGAACCTTTGTGAGGTAAACAGGGCTGGAGAAGTGGGCCATGGGGAATGGACTTAGAGAGTTCACAGCCTGGCCCCACATCCTGTATGCTCTTTCTTCCTGACAGAATTCGTGAACAACCACCTCACACTTCTGCCACAAAGGACTGTGCCCTCTCAAACTGGGAGCCAGTTCCCTCCCTTAAATTACCTCACGTCAGGTGTCCAGTCAGAGCAACTGGAAAGTTTACTAATAAGACAGCCTGGCACACAGTGAAGCGGATTCAGTACACAGGAAACACCAGAGCTCATTACTTTTAACTGCTTTTCTCCACATAAGCCCTGAGTATATCTGTATCCCAGGTCCAAGGGAGTGGGGGGGGGGCGGTAAAGACAGGACGGCTGGAGTTCCCTGTGTGCCAGCCTAGCTGGGAAAACATAGGCCCTAAGTTCAGGAAGAGACCCTGCCTCAAACAAATAAATGGAGAATGAAAGACCAGAATGCCTCTTCTGGCACAAGGACCCATCAACACATAAAAATGAATACACACACAAAATCTTCTTTCAGTATTTGTTAATGACTGAAAAGAAAGAGAAAATAAAAAGAAAGAATAAGCAAAAGACTCAACCATGGGAAGTTGAGCTATGCACATTTATTTGCAGGTAAACAGAAGTGGAGGCCATGGCAGGGGTTAGGATAGCCTTTAACTTCAGAATGAAATGTGTAAACTGAACACACACCATTTGATTGCCAAGTTGTATAACTAAAATGAGACATTCATTTCTGAGGAACAAAACCACAGGAGGCCTATCTGATCTATACGTGTCTATATGTAGACTGACTTAGACTTTAGTGTGATTTATAATCCTGAGAATCTGTGACTGTGTGACAGAAAAATATGTCAATTATCTTCCAAGCAAATAATTAAAATATTTTCTTCCTATATTTGAAAATGGAAAACATAAGGTTCTACTTAGCATCTGGCAACACTGTGTCAAACTCTTATTTCTACACATTGTGTCAAATTCTCACATTTAAGATAAGCTTCATTTTTTTTTTTTGATACCTCCCTAACTGCAAAATATATTTTAAGTACTTCAGCTTTTAAATACTTTTAAAATTTGCATACAAGGTGACAGAGATGGCATTTTAAACAATGTGTGTTTTATAAAATGAGCCGGTGATGCCTTTGGTCTACTCAATGTGACCAACGTGGGAGGCATTTGAGCATCTGACTGAGATGCGAACGTGAACGCCCATGCCCGGATTTTGAAACTACTGCAAAGGTTTGGTTTCCCATATAAATAGATAAGCTCCAAGCTAACTCTTTTGCACTGTGTCTCGAAGGATCTTCTAATATTACCAAAAACTGGAAGGTCCTAGAAATGCCAAGATTGCGCTCCTTAAGCCATTGTATGATTCAGTGGGATTCTAAGAGTTTATGTCAACAGCTGCTCGTTTTCTGTTTCTAATCTTCAGTAAGACTCACATATGCTTCTGCCTCTAATTAATACTTTGAAAATACCACTAATCAGCAGAAATTAGAGCCCAAACAGGAGAAGCAGAAATAGGAGTATCAGTTGTGTTACAGACATTTAGACCTTGATTATAACTTTAAACACTACAGTTAGCAGGATTTTGTAGAAGCAACTCAAATTCTCTATGGGTGATCATCAGATAGAAAAAGATTAGAGTCACAACATGAAACTCTCCCTTTTAAAATATGACTTGAAATAATTAAACTATGGCATTGCCCATGCAATTATAAATTATTATTTGGACATAAAAAGAGAAGATGTATTGGCGTGTGATACAACATGGATGAACCTCAGAGACATCATGTGAAGTAAAACACACCAGACAGAAAATGCTACAAAGCTGCATGTTTACATTTTAACAAAATGCGCAGAACCAGTGAATCCATGAAAATAGAAACCAGATTGGAAGCTGCAGACCCTGGGGATTAGAGGAATGAGGAGTTACTGGCATGGGGCTTCTTTTTGATGATCACCCTGGTTGCACAACACTGTACATATACAAACACCACTGAACTGCACCCTGCAATGGCTAAAATGCCTATATTAACCAGAGTTCTCCAGAGAAACATAAACACATCACAGATAAGACCCCAGTCACAAGGCTGTGACAGAAACCACACTTGGAAGATCGTCTTTTTTTTTTTTTAAAGAAAAAATAGGGTCTTAATTGCCCAGGCTGGCCTCAAATTTGCTCTTACTCAGAATAGTTTCAAACTTGAGATTCTCATGCCTCAGTCTTCTGAGTAGCTGGGATTGCAAAGATAAAATACCATATCCAGATTGTGTTCAGAATTCTGAATGTTGATCTTTTCCCAAGCTAGAGATTTGTGGTCTAATACTCTTTCCCAGTGCTGAGGTAGAGTGGGCAGCCATACTCCCGGGTCCTCGGGATCACACCAGCAAATAATTAGCACTCCAGAGTTTCTGTGTGCTCAGCTGGGACATTCACGGTGTTAAATACATTTTCAACCTGTGATGGGCCTCTTACATAGAGGACTATCTACACAAAAGGAGATTTACCATGGAATTGACTCATGAGATTATGGAAGCCGAGAAGTTCTGGGACCTACAGCTGGAAAAACAGCAGAGGTCATCATGTAACATCCAGTTCAAGACTCGCGTCTTGAAAACCTGGTCGCCACTAATGTTAAGCCGCCGGGTCCCCCAGAACTTGCAGTTCTGATGTCCACAGGCAGAGGAAACTGAATGTCCTCAAAAGAGAAAGTGAATTTGCCTATACTCTGCTTTTGTGTGACCTGGGTTCAGGGTGGACTGAACTGTCCCCACCAACTGGGGTGGTTCTTACTGTGTTTTCTGTTCAAAATGCTAAGCTCTTCCAGAAGCACCTTTAAGGACCATTCAGAAATAATGTTTTCCAGTTATATGGACATCCCTTGGCCCAGTCTAACAGGCACCAAAATCAACTGTTATATATGCTTAACTACGATGAATATGGTTTGGACTTTCATATGGGGCAGATCAGACCAAGCCCAAGAATTTAGAACTGTACCCATACCTCTGTTAAAAACTGTTGTTTTGTATGAGCACAATTGTCTTTACTAAACAAATTTAATAGTTGAAAAAAAAAGACCAAAAAAAAAAAAAAAAAAAGGACAGAGCCAAGTGTGGTGATACACACCTTTAATTCTAGTACCAACCATAGAGACCTGGAGGTCTGTACAGACAAGCAGTGACAAGGAAGTGAGGTAACTGGGCTAAGATAGCCAATGAAATGGCAGAACATCAAGGCAATAAAAGCCTGGGTAGACAGGAAGTAGCTCTCTCTCTTGGGAAGCTAAAGCAGCGTGGTAAGCTAAGGTTAGCTGGTGGCTCTCACTATTTCCCTGATCTCTACGGCTTCACCCCTGTATTTGGCTCTGTGTTTCTTATTTAATAAGACTGTTTAGAAATTCGTCTACAGCCACTGAGAGCCCTTCTGACCTGGAGTCTAACTACCCATAACTTTATTATACCTGCCTTCCATTTCATTTCCTCTCTAACGATGGCCCCAACATTTGCTATTTACCATCTATACATTTGTCAGTGTCCTAGAGACTGCTTCTCATCAGTGACTATGTCAGGATAAAATGACAGTCACTTAGAAGGAAATTTATGAGAACAGTCTAGTGTTTTATAAAGGATCTGGAAAGCTGTCTTGGTAGGTTCAGGTCATACTGTCCTTGTCTAGGGACAATGGAATCCAAGGGACTCCTGCCACTTGCTTAAAAGTTAAGATTCAGAAATTAAAATAGCTTTGCAAGAGTCATTTATGTGTTCATAAGGTATTGTTAAATCTCTCCTAATTTTAAAAGGTTTGTTTTTATTTATGTGTATGTATCTCTGTGTGAGTGTGTGTGCACGTGAGTGTGAGTAGGTGTGGGTGTGGGTGTGAATGTATATACACATGCATTCAAAGGCACCTTCAGAGACCAGAAAAGGGCATTGAACCCCCTGGAGCTGGAGTCACAAGTGGTTATGAGGCTGATGTAGGTCATGAGAACCATCTCCAGTCTTCTGGGACAATAGCAAAGGTTCTTACCATTGAGCCAGGCTCTAATCTTACCTAATTTTAAAACAGATTAATCACACAGGAATGCAGAGATAACAAAATAATTTATATTTGATACAAATATAATTCTTTGTAAACTTAAGGTATAAGGAAAATTTTATTATCTCAAAGACAAACGTTACATTTTCCAGACCATCTCACATGCACAATATTCCAAGACACCATCAGATCAGAGCCCAGAAACCCAATAAAGTCAGATTACTACATACACAATTTAGCCATCTATTTCCACATCCTTGCACACACAAACTTTCTAACTAGTTAACAAGTAGAAAACTTGTGTGATTTTCATATCTTCTTCTAATAATTTCCCACCAACTATAGAAGGTTTTAGTAACCCTAGGAATAAAGTATGAATGATGGACAAAATGGATGTCATTCCTCTTGGGAGGGGGGTTACTAAATGTCTACCTGAGGGAGGAAGTGTACAGTTCACTCCTCTATGAATCCCTTATGTCTTAAGGTTTCATTACTGTAAAGAGACACCATGACCACAGCAATTCTTATAAAGAAAATATTTAATTGTGGTGACTTGCTTACATTTCAGTGGTTTAGTCCATTATCATGACTGAGCATGGCAGCATGCAGGCAGACATGGTGTTGGAGTAGTAGCTGAGAGTCCTACATCTTGCAGGCAACAGGAAGTGTTCTGAGACACTGGGTAGTATCTTGAGCATAGGCAACCTTAAAATCCACTCTTACAGTGACACACTTCCTCCAACAAGGCCACACCTCCTAACAGTGCCACTCCCTATGAGATTATGGGGGCCAATTACAACCAAACTACCACATTCCACTCCATATCCCCCAAAAGCTTATAACAATATCATAATGCAAAATCCATTTAGTACAGTTTCAAAAGTCCCCATAGTTTATCATGGTCTCAACAATGTTTAAAAGTTCAAAGTCTTAACTGTAATTCCCTATAAAATCAAAACAAAACAAAACAAAAAACTGTGGTGATATTTGTAATCTAGGAAATAAAGCTTGCCTGAAGATCAGAGGGCAGAGTCAGCCACAGAGTTAGCCACAGAGGTCTGGCAGTGGTGGCACACACCTGTAATCCTAGCACTCAGGAGGAGGCAGAGGCAGAGATCTGTCTGGATCTCTATAAATTCAAGGCCACGCTGGGCTACACGAAATTAATCCAGTCTAAAAAAGAAACAGAACCAGGCAGTGGTGGTATACACCTTTAATTCCAGCACTAGGAAGGTTGAATCAGGAAGTGATATGGCTGGGAGGGTGGGGGGAAGAGACAGGAATTCGCTCTCTTTCAGAGGGTCTGTTAGGCTGAGGAGTTGGTAAGGTAAGAGGTGGTAGCTGTGGCTTGCTCTGCTTCTCTGATTTTTCAGCTTTCACCCTGATATCTGGCTCCAGGTTTTTATTATACGACCATTTAGGATTACAACATATAATGGCACAGGATATACATTACCACTCTAAAACACAGGGAAAGGAGCATAGTGAGGAAATACTGGACCAAAGCAAGACTGAAAACCACCTGGGCAAACTCCAAACTGCATTTCTATGTCTGATGTCAAAATGCTCTTCAGATCTCCAATTCCTTTCAGCTTTGTTGACTGCAACACACTCTGTTCTCTTGGGCCATTTCCACTCCCTGTGGATGGCTCTGACATCTCCAATATCTTGGGGTCTCCAAGGTAATCAAGGCTTCAACTTCACAGCTTCATGCAATGGCCTCTCTAGGCCTCCATGCAGGGACACTTCTGACGCATGCCTGGCCTCAGTAGCTTTCCTTAGTCACAGAGGACAGTTCCATAACTCCTTTCTTCTATCCTTAACTCCAGAGCCATGTGGCTGAAGCTGTCAAGTTCTGCTGCTTGCTGGGGCTGGAACATTGCCCCTTTGTTCAATTACATTGTCACCAGCTTTCTGTTTTTGATGGTGTCCTTCACTGCCTAAGTTTGGCTGTCCTAGAACTTGCTCTGTAGACTAAACTGGCCTCAAACTCAGAGATCCACCAGCCTCTGGCTTCCAAGTGCTGGGATTAAAGCCATGCACCACCATACCCAGCTCTAAGCTTTTCTTTAATTTCTTTTTACAAGTTGGAAACTTAGCTGAGTGGGGTCTTGCCCTGATGTCACCAGATCCTTCAGTCCATTTCTAAATCTGTTTATCTCAAGGAACACAGGACTTAGCTCCATTCCACTTCCTGATGCTCCTTTTCTCCTCCAATTTTAATTTTCCTGCTCCTTTTCATTATAAATCTGTATAAGAGTGACCAGTAATAACCACATAACAAAGTCTATACAAGGCTGTTTTGAAATTTCCTCTACCAACAGAATTAATCTAAAATTCTTCACTTTAGCCTCAGGCAGACTCTTTGGACAAGGGCAAAAAGTAGCTACATTCTTCACCAAAATATCACAAGGATGATCCCTAGGCAACATACTAAAATTCTTCTTCTCTGAAACCTCTTGAGCCAGCCCCTCACAGTTCAAATCACCCTCAGCACCACTGTCTTCCATGCCCCTACTGGTGTGGCCCATTAAGCAGAGCTTAAAGCAGTTCACTGCTTTCCTGACCAAAAATCTCAAAGTACAGATTCCTCCAAACAAAAGCATGGTCTGGCCTATCACAGCAATACCCCAGTTCCTTGTACCAACTTCTGTCTTAGGGTTTCTATTGCTGTAAAGAGACACCATGACCACAGCAACTCTTATAAAGGAAAACGTTTAATTGTGGTGGCTGGCTTATAGTTCAGAGGTTTAGTCCATTATCATCATGGCAGGAAGCAAGGCAGCATTCAGGAAGACATGGTGCTAGAGAAGGAGCTGAGAGTTCTTACATCTTGGCTCACAGGCAAGATGTAAGGAAGCGGTCTATCTCACTGGGCATGGCTTGAGCATATGAGACCTCAAAGCCCATCCCCACAATGACACACTTCCTCCAACAAGGCCACACCTCCTAATAATGCCATTCCCTTTGGGGGCTATTTTCTTTCATACCACCACACTGTGATGTCTAGTAGACTTGTCTTTGGATATTTCTTCATTTCTTAGAGAGCAAGTCCATCTATGTACACAATGGATGACATTGTGGACACCTGTATGAGTTAAGACTCA
Organism: Onychomys torridus; assembly: GCF_903995425.1. Classification (NCBI taxonomy): domain Eukaryota; kingdom Metazoa; phylum Chordata; class Mammalia; order Rodentia; family Cricetidae; genus Onychomys; species Onychomys torridus. Next base: position 72,132,356 of record NC_050452.1, on the reverse strand, counting down.
GGAGTTCCCTTAGTTACATGATTTCTCTACACTGCTATTTCTAAACAACAAAACACTGGATAGTCATGTCTGCTTTTTTGAGTTCTTATGGTTGTAATTAAAATGAGAATAAGGGGCTGATGAGATAAGTGAGATGCATGCCCACAGTGGGGGTTGTGGGATCCTGTCTCTCTGCCTCCTGGTTGTGTACCCTGCTACAGACCCAAAACAAAAAGATCAGTCAATCCAGGACTAGAGCCTCCACAGCTGGGAGACAAAATAAACCTTCCCCTCTTTGCAAGTTAATTATCTCACATGCTGCACTGCAGAGACAAAGCTGACACAGCAGAGGGGTTTAGAATTGTTTTAGCATCCTAGAGCCTGGTTCAATACCATGCATTTGGAGGGAAACACATAAGCATGGAATGAATAAGCAAGTTCACAAACACATTTTAAAACTAATCTCTTCCCCAATGGCCAGCATCTCCCGTAATGTAATCTTTCGGGTCCCTCTGCTTTCCTTTCTAAATTATAGGCACTCTGACTAGGTGGTGAAAAATGGTGACTCAGAGACACACTCTGGGCTGGAATCTGAGCTCTCCCCTACCAGTCAGAATGCCTCCAGTTTACTAAGAGTCACTGTACATTATTTTCACCAATTTTATCACCGAGTCGATCACTGTGCCTATCTCATGACGTCATCCAAGGGGCATGAGGCAAGTGCTCCGGTCTTATGTCTCCCTTATTAGAACCACCAACAATTGCTTCCTATTCCTTTGGTTCCCACAGAAAGATGCCAAGCTTGCCTTACTGGTCCTCCAAATTAAAAACTACCGCATCCTCTTCCTGAGCCAGCTCCATCTCACTGGTCACACAAGCCCTGTTAAGCTTCCTCTTTCACATCCAACTCCTCCTTTCTCACGTACGACTCCATCAGCTTTCTCTGCCCTCCCCCCAGCTCCAACCACCATCACTTTCAAAAGCAGCATCTCTGGGGCTCACTCTTGACTCTGCCTCCAGCCAGACTTGGCGATGCTTCAAAGGCCCCATAGAATGGGGCGCAGAGACGGGGAGCTGTTTGTTTGAAGAACCAAACGTCACTGGTGAGATGCCTTGTTTCTAAGCATGTATCTACACAAACTGACCACTCCCGGACTCGCTACCAGCCTGATAAAGACCTCTACCAGGTAAGACACCAGAAAGGTTGGGACAGCTCCAAGGCCTTCAGTTTCCCTGGAGACGGAAGTTCCATGGAAGGATACGATTCACCACAGCAACCAGACTACAAAAACAGTCCATGGGCTTCAGCCCATACCTCTGGTAAAGCAATTTGGACAGCGTGAAAAGGCCAGGGCACCGGAATTGACAGAGGATCAAAGTCAACACAGCACCTCAAGCTCCATGTGCTGATTCCAAGGCCTCAACTCAAACATCAAAGCTCTGTTATGAAAGATGCGTGTCAGGGCCAAGCATCTGCCAGGCTGAGCCTTCTTGCCTCAGTGTGAAGGTCTACATAGGCAATCAGGGCACATTTACCAAAACAACCATTTCAAATTTGGTCTAAGAGCAAGCCAGGGTGAAAAGGTATGTCCTTAGATCAAGTTACCCAGGCATACTAGAGCAGCTGTTGATCCTGACTCTGGATTAAAAAGTAAGGATGAGTGGTTTCCCTGATAAAACATTAGACAGACTTTATCCCAGCTGACCTTCAATGGACTGATTCCTACAGATTTAAGAAAACAAAACAAAAAGCCTTCTTGAACAAGCAAGCTAACTGAATGGATAAGGACACCAAGCCGGACCACCAGCATTCTATTCCTGGATTCCACGCCACAAGCCCCATACACAGCCACCTGCACTGTCCAAACCTGTGGCTCCTAGAGCGACTGGTAGATCAGCAGCAACCTTTCCATCCAGATCCTTAGGAATGGATGGAGAGAAGGACAAACCAGGGGCCTGTGCACCGACGTCACCACTGTCACAAACACTACGCCACACTAAATGTTTCATGTGCACAAATACACAAGGAATAATTCACAAGAGTGTCCTGTCCCAACAACTGAAAAGATTCACAAGTGACTTTATCTAGTTCTCTCAGACCAGTGTGAACATGTCACAACATTTTCTTTCCTCTCCTTCACTCACTCTGGGACAGGGTATGCCCTGGAGGTTTTTGTGTTGGGCAGAAGCGAGACAAATGGCATCCTGCAGCTGCTCCCAAGAGGAACACCCTTGGTGGCATCCTTCCAAGCAGGTGGTGCTCACAAGGAGGTGGCCTCAAGACAAGGTCACAGATCAGCTCTTGCTAACTTCTCCTGGGGATGCGCTCTGACAAGAGAACTGTGTGACTGAGGCTGGGTTTCGGGAAGACTGAGTTGTTTTTCTGTTTTCTGTTGAAATATATAGCTCCTAATATATCAAAATATGGTTTTTCAAAAGTCAAGAGTACATGAAAATGATACAGTCATGATCCCAGGGTCTAAAAGTATAATTTTGATGGCATAAATCTTTCTTAAGAGAGACAGAGGCAATGTCTGCTTAGGGTGCTGTTAGGAACGTGTGTAAGGTCGTCTCTGGTTTCCCCACTGTTTACTTCTTCCTGGTGTGTGTGCATGTGCATGCGTGTGTGCGTGCGTGCGTGCGTGCGTGCGTGTGTGTGTGTATTCAAGTACTTCACTGGCTGCTCTGGAAGCGAAGAGTAAAGAGTGAAATCAACATCCGTGAGTGGGTGTGGCTACTGTAAGAACACTGGTAAAAATCATAGAAGAGAATGAAACCCAGAATGAAAGGTGTGCATAATAAAATCTTACTTTCAGCAAGAGAAGAGGGTTTGTGATACTCCACTCCAGGCGTAGTGAAAACAAACCCAAAGGGGTGCTGAGGTGTCCACGTCTCACAGCTGGCTATGATGGGATTGAGAGGGGAGCCCCAGCATCTACATCACCTGGCCTCAGCCAGCTAGCTTTTACACAGCCACACCTCTGTTATTGTGAAACAGAGACTCTTTGTGCCTTTGGAATTCAGGACCAGTGCTTACACCACTGGTTAAGAACACAGAGACTAAGAAATACAAAGATGCAGCAGCCATCTAGATGTAGTGGCCGACACATGTAATCCTAGAACTAGGATGGGTCAGGTGTTCGAGGCCAGCCTGAGCTACACAGTGAGACCTTGCCTCAAAAAACACAAGCTGGATAAACGGATGGGAGGGGTCGAGAGGGGATAAGAAACACAGCTTTGTCAGCATGTCTCCAACTTAGCACCTCACGGAAAACACATTCAGTGGTTAAATGCACTAACCTATGGAGGCAAAGAAAGATTGCTCACCATGTGGGTTAAGCCACCTTGATGCTAGGACATCCTCTCATTTACATTTTTATAAAATCAAAGAGAAAAGAAAACAGAAAGCCCACCCAAAGTCTTCTCTCTAAAGCGTATCTCCTGGGCACCTCTGATAAAGTAATCAATCAATAAATAAAAGTTTTCAAAGGACTTACAATAGGCAAGAACTCAAGACCAAGTCATAATCCATTCCCAGCTCAGCTCGATGGGCCTGCCAGCAGGAACCCAGCACTGCTAAATCTGGGGGGATGTAAATGATACATTGTTTTACTGAAACATTTTCCAGTATTCCTCTCCAAATTGAACTTCACGGTCTTCCCTGTAAAAGCAGAACACTAGCCTGTTTCTAAGGTATTTAGTGATGTTTTGGCACAAATAACCCAGTAAAGAGAGATGTTTGCTAGAACATTAACCAACATAACTGTCCCCAACCTGTTCCTCTTAAGCTCCTCATGTGTAGATGACAGTGCAACCATCCCATCTAATTCCTACCACACAGCTGTTTGATGGCAGCTCAGATTTACCCCCAATATGATCACATCAACAGACAAATCCAGAGCAACACTGAATGGAGCCCACATTAAAAATAAATAATAAATAAAAAGCAGCAGGGGGGGGGCTCACTTACGAGTGGGTCAGGGAGCAGGAGGGAGGCATCCCTGTCCACTGTGTGCTTGCTGTATCTGGCAAAATCCTTAAGACGCAGGCACAGGATTGTCAGTGCTAGCTCTGGGTGCCGGGCAAGCAACAGGTGCTCAGCAAATAATGGGTTAAGGGTTGAAGAACCATCTATACCTTGGGGAAACCAATCTTGCCCACAGCCACTAACCTGGCATGTGAACTGCATCTTAGGAGATACTGAATTCCACTGACCATGGGTAGCTCCCATTCCCACGTCTGTATGATGGAACTAAGAATATAGCCCTTGTGCCGAGAAGGCAGAAAAAAACACTTGTTTTTATAGCTCCTAATGTTTGCCCATGGCCCTGGGTAATGTGGTGATGCCATTACCTCCCATCTGCAGGTCCCAGGGTTTTGAGAACAGCTGCACTCAGCCCCACTTCCTCATAAAGAACTAATGGTTTCTGCCATTTGTGGGCCTTTGCTTCCCCTCTGGGACCTGGAGCTTTCTGAAGGATGAGGAGGTAGAGCCTAGGCAGGTCAAGGGCCACCACCTTCACCCTGGCCAGCTCATCTCACCCTTTAAGCAGCGCGTGTTAACCGGCACGGGTCTGGGCCTCACCATCTGCAGTTTTCAGAAGTTCTGAATCAACCAAGAAAGGTTTCTGAGAACACAGCTTTTAATCAACAGTTCCCCAGACCCAGTGCCTCATCTGCTCAAAAGTCCTGAACAGAAACTCAGTCACCTATGTCCTTTGCCTCTCCGCGCCGGGATAGAAACCCCTCTGGAGGGCCAGGAGCAGAGGGAACAGGAAAGCAATGAACTGCTTCCCTGAGGGCTGGGCTCACCTGGCAGTGGTGAGGGAACGCCTCGGCTTGCTCCAGATCTGCAGCTGGGAAGCTTAGGGACAAGTGTTTATGTTCAGAGGCTTCAAGACACCCCTCCCTTTAGATCCTAAATGACCTGAATTGTCCTGCCCAGTGTTAAAGATATTAACTCAGCTGGCCTTAGCGCCCTGCACTGCAGCTGGACGACTTGTCCCAGCACACTCCAACGGGGCCAGCAGGCACACGCTGTCAGCGCTCTGGAGGTACTTGCTGTCCTCAACACATCTCATCTTCATCTCGGCTCTGTTTTATTTACTAGGCTCCTCTCTGGTCTTGGAAAATTCTGCCTCCATCCCCTAGCCAAACCACATCCCTATTTCAGATGTCTCCAAATTCTCACCTCCAAAAAGCAGAGCCCGGTTACCACACCTGGCTCCAATTACTCCAGCTCCCTTCCAACGCGCTGTAGGACTTAGCGCTTGTTTACCTCGGCCCGGCTGCAGCTGATTAAGGCTGTGCGGTTAAGATTCGGTTGTGTGTGTGTTTAAGGCAACGTTACCTTACACGTTTCTCAGTCTCTGTCCTTTCTGACCACACATAGCCTTTCTCCCAGGGAGGAGCGGGGAGTCCTGAGCCCTGATCCTGAGCCCTGAGCCTGCTTCCCTCATCATCCCCACAATGCTCTGCGCAGAGCCCAGGAAGGCTGCGCGGTCTACTGTCCAAATGCCTGCTTCTAATTTCTGTAGAGAGGGCCTTTCGTTAGCAAACTGAAATGATTAGTTCCTCCAATCTTCCAGATTTCAATAAACAAAAGAAACGGAGAGCGATTCATGAGGGCATTCTGTCCCGACAGAACAGTATGGAGCTTTGGGAAACCATGATATGCTCACCACCGAAGAAGATCTAAGCACTGAACTCAAAAGTGTTTTTCCAAGTACTGAGAGGAAACACACCCCAGGTCTGCTCATCGGTTCAGCTATGACGTGGCTCCTTGACCACTTCGGCTGAGGGTTTCTTTAAGGACTGTTTTTCTAGTTTACCAATTCCAGAAACACTTTCGATTCTATTGCTCTATTGGTATTTCTCACTAGATGCAAATTATTCTGCTTTTCATATTGGAGGCCTGGGCTAGTTTCATTAAAAATACAATCTTAATTCCCAGTGTAGACTCAGGAAACAGCAGCACTGTAGGAAACCTTGAGTTCACTCAACAGTTTCTTCCTATGGGCAAGAAGGGGAACCAATTCCTACGGCTCTATACACACACTGAAATTCAACCAAGGAGATGGGGGACAGGGCTGATGTAGCTTGAAGAAGCACTTGCCTAACACACACACACACACACACACACACACACACACACACACACACGATGAGTGTAATAATAATTTTTAAAGAAACATTATTTTATGCTTGTACAATATGCCTCTACAATAGTCAGATATCAGTACCCAGATTTTCCAGAAAATATGATGAATGAGAATTTTCCAAATACAAAATTGTGAACTTGGTGGCTCATGCCTATAATCCCAGGTTTCAGAGACTGAGTAAGGAGGATGGAGTGTGTGTGTGTTTGTGGCTAATCTGAGCTATACAGGAAGGCATTGTTTCAAAAACTAACCAAATATTTGCCAAGGCTAAACTGTGTATCAACATATGTATTTAATCATTCAAAACATTTATTTCACAAATATTTGACTGCTGACTATGTGCTAGGCATTGTTTTAGTTGCTGGAAATATCAGAGGACAAAAAAATGACTATCATTATGGGTATTAAACTTGAAGAGATAAAAAACAAACATGTTTAAGAGTCTTGGGTGATGATATAAAAATTGTTTTAAAGATTAAAACAGGGTTGAACATGCGGCCCGTGGGATGGAGAGGGCTGGTACTGTAAATGGGTGATCACTGAGGGCCTTTCTGCAGAGGTGATAAAGGAACAGGACTGATGGAGGAAAACCTCTCAGATACCTGAGAAAGACGCCCCAGGTCCCTGCAAGGAGGGGAGGCAGGTGTCAGGGTCGACCACCCTAATACAGTGATCAATGAATGGAAAGACGCTGGGATGGACTGACAGGTCACTGAGGCCCTGGGAGGGACTAGAGATTTTATTCTAGATATAAGAAACCAGCTTCAAAAGCTGAATGGGTGAATTTTGTGATAGGGCCTAAGTTTTTAAAGAATCACGTTTGGCTTTTGTTCAGAGAATACATCTTGTTAGCCAATAAAGATAGTGACTGGCACTTATTGAGTGATGGTGGTTTGATTCCAGCCACTGTTCTGTCATCTTTTAAATATTTCTCTGTCACAGTGACCCTATGAAGCAGATGATATCATTATCCCAGGAAATGAGGCAGAAAGATGTAACTTGGGCCAAAGCAAGAAACCTGGCTTCCAATGTGAGCACTCTCCCCAGGCCTTGAACTCTCAAAGGCCTAGGTTAGAAGCCTGCTCCATCTCAGATATACACATGGTGGTTCAAGCCACAGGTAGAGGTTGAAGGCAGGCAGATTCAAAATAGATTCTCATGACATTTGAGATAACCTGGAAGTGAGAGATAACACCAGGAGCTTGGGGTTTTCACAACTGACTGGTCGTGCTCTTTTCAGATTTGGGAAACACAAGGAGGGAACAAATTTGAGACAACAGGCCTGTATGGAATTCGGGATAATTCTCCAAAGTAGATAAGATAAATATACATTTCTTGTGGCTGCTGTAACAAGTAACCAAAAATGTAGTGACTTAAACAACAGAAATGTCTTCTCTCACTGTTCTCAAGGACAGAATTCCCAAACCAGTATTGCTAGGCCCAAACCAGGGTGTTTCCAGAGATGTGCTCCTTCCGTGGGCTCTAGGAGACAAGTTTCTGCTGGTCTCTTCCCATTCCTCAGCGCTGCTGGTATTCTTTGGTTTGTGACCCCCACCCCACTAGTCCCTGTCTCCAGTCATACTGACTCTCCCTCTCTGGCCATGTCATCAAGTCTTACAAGGAAAGTGGTCGCAGCGCTTGGGACACACAGATAATGGCTCCCATGGGAAGGTTCTTCATCACACCTGCATAAGGTCACAGTCACATGTGTGGGGAGTTTGAACAGAGGCGTATCTCTGGAGGTGTAACACCGTCAGAAACAAATAAAATCCACAGTGTGAACAGCGTTAACGAGACATTTTTCTCTTCTGCGTGAGAATCTGATCTTCTGTAAATTCTCTTAACTCTGTAATCCCGGTATGCCAATCACAACACACAGCAACTTGTGTGTAACTTGCTAGAAACAAATATTAAATATGTCAGGAAGCAACATGAGAGGACTTCCTGGAAGCACTGGGCTTGTAGGCACTGTGTACTTTATTCCTATGGAGCAAGCTCCTGGGGGGACATAGACATACACAAGAGTAACACACATGCAGAGTGCAGGTGCAGGCATATGAGTGTACACACCCATATGGACATACACATAGGGGCACACACACACATACACAGAGGGACTACTGTCCTTACACACACACACACACACACACACACACACACACACACACACACAGAGGGACTGCTGTCCTTACACACACACACACACACACACACACACACAGAGGGACTGCTGTCCTTACACACACACACACACACACACACACACACACACAGGGACTGCTGTCCTTACACACACACACATACATACATACACACACATACACACATACAGAGGGACTGCTGTCCTTATATACACACACATACATATACACACACACATACAGAGGGACTGCTGTCCTTACACACACACACACACACACACACACACACAGAGGGACTGCTGTCCTTACACACACACACACACACACACACACACACACACACACAGAGGGACTGCTGTCCTTACACACACACACACACACACACACACAGAGGGACTGCTGTCCTTACACACACACACACACACACACACACACATACATACACACATACACACATACAGAGGGACTGCTGTCCTTATACACACACACACACACACACACACACATACACACACACATACAGAGGGACTGCTGTCCTTACACACACACACACACACACACACACACACACACATACAGAGGGACTGCTGTCCTTACACACACACACACACACACACAGAGGGACTGCTGTCCTTACACACACACACACACACACACACACACACACACACAGGGACTGCTGTCCTTACACACACACACACACACACACACACACACACACACACACACATATAGAGGGAGGGCTGTCCTTACACACACACACACACACACACACACACACACACACACACACACACATACAGAGGGACTGCTGTCCTTACACACACACACACACACACACACACACACACACACAGACTGCTGTCCTTACACCAGCTGTCATCCTTGTCCTAGATCCTTTTGAGTAGACTAAAGCCAAAGCCACCTGTGAAGACCACCCGGTAACGTATGTGTTTGTGGCCACAGGTTATAAATGTCATTTTAGTTAATTACTTCGATTTCTTCCTTCCACCAAACCCCTTACCACCGTTACCAGCAAGCACAGAAGCAGGGCACCCTGGGATGGCCTCACTCATCAGCAGCAAACTGCCTGACAAAAACAGGGGCAAACTCTGGAAGAACCAACGGACAGTAAACTAACAGAAGTGGGGTTTCCGAATGGCGTGGGGAGTGGAGCAGAGGGCTCCATGCTCTTGCGCTGTGCCTTCAAAGGGCCTCCCGCAGGATTACACGCAAAATCCTCAGCCCACATCTCCGCTGGAAGTGCACAAGCTGGCTCATTACTCAGAGCCAAGATAAAGAAGAAATCTTTATGAGTACCGTAAGTATGAGTCATAAAAAATAGGAAACACATGTAGCGCACATGCACAGTCACGGTACTAAGCCAGGAAAAGCGTTTGGGGAACATACATAAGAACACGTGGCAAAACTGGACTTGGAATTACCTTGTACATTGTTGCTCCAACAACATGCCTAAGAAGCTCACGGCAAGTCGTGGGTTCGTTTATGACTCTGGTCCCCCACAAACACAAGTTACTTCCCCCATAAGAAAACAAGTTGGGCTTTTAAAAATGCAAATATGAGGAACGCTGAATCAATGAAATGTAACTTGGAGCGGGCTTTGAAAGATTTTATGATTTGGGAAGTTTGAACAGCTTCCAATTAAAACACTGAGAATTGGATCTTTAACAGTACTAGAAAAGAACAAGATTCTTTCAGAAAAATGCTCGCTCATGATGGTGCTCTTACCATTTCATTTAGAATCTCACTATCCTAACCTGGATTCAGTGGGAGGAAAGAGTGGACTCTTCAAAACCGTGAAAGCAGGAAACAAAAACCAAAAGCTACATGTGCATTAAGGGCAGACAAAAGGCAGGGCAGGGCTAGCTCCGGAGGCCTCTGCGGGATGCTGACCCCACAGGTTCATGTGTTGGAACATTTGGGGTCCAGCTGGCAGAGCCGTTTGGAGAGTTGTGAACCTATGAGAGGTGGGGCCTAGCTGTAGGGGGATGGGCCTTGGAGTTGCACAATCCAGCCCCACTGCCTGGTCTCAGTCAGCCAAGATGTGAATAATCAGCCTTAGGCACTGGACCCCAAGCCAGAAGCAGCTCCCAGGGCCACGGCTTCCCCAGCATAGAGTTGCCTTCTTTCCACAGCAGTATGCTTGGATACTTTGTCACTTTCAACAACAAGAGTAACAGGGGCTGTCATGATTGCTCAGTGATTAGAAGCACTTGATTTCAAAATCCAGCGATGTGAAGTCAATCCTCAGAACCTACTGGAAGAGAGAACTGACTCCCAAAAGTTGTTCTCTAATCTCCACACACACCCACACTCACACCATCCCCCTCCGCCCTACACTGTACTTTTATTTATGTATTTATTTATTTGTTTGTTTGTTTAGGTTTTTCGAGACAGGGTTTCTCTGTGTAGCCTTGCGCCCTCCCTGGAACTCACTGTGTAGACCAGGCTGGCCTCGAACTCACAGAGATCCACCTGGCTCTGCCTCCCGAGTGCTGGGATTAAAGGCGTGCGCCACCACCTCCCGGTTTATTTTATTTTAAAAGGAAATTAAATAAGAGAAGGAGTCAACCCAAAGGCCTCACACCTCACACCAAGCGTGTATCCTGACAAAACCATCTAACTCACTGGCCTCAGCTGCACCTTTAGAAACTCCCCCATCCCCAAGGCAACACTGTTGAAATGCAGTAGCACTTGAGGCTGAGAGACACAATAGGAATGAGTTATAAAGTGTTGTTCTGGACTGAATGAAACGTTAAACTTACCTAAGGTGTCAATAAAGTCACTACTCTGGTGGACTTGTAATAGGCAAGAGATCTCAACTTGCACTTCACCAAACCCAAACATCAAGGATAGGTGATTAAAATACCCCTGGGCATGGCTAGCTCTGAGGAGCACAATATTCCCTTCCCCGCACCACCCTCCATTTCTCAGTCCTCAGCAGCCAGCCACTGTACCTCTTTGCTCCTGTCCCCTAAAGCACCTGGGTCTGTGCTTGCATAACTTACGTGAGGCTGCACTTAGAAGCTCATCTCCTAGGGTAACCATCACTTACACCAGCACACAGCATTATATATCGACCCTGGGGTAGGCCCACAGATGGCAGATGAAATCCACAAAGGCTCTGGTGTGGGTACATGCATGTCAATAAACAAAAATTAAACCTTAATGTGCACAGTGGAGTGTTTGAGCTCCAGGCACAAGGCTATGCAGTGATCCTGGGTCCTGATGCTGGCTTCAGTACTGGCTTTCAGATGCATAAACATCTCCTCTAGTCTCTCTCTTCAAAAGGAGACAAAACTACCTACACAGGCTCCCTCCTCCTCCCTTCCTTCCCCCTCATCCTTCACCTCCAAACAAATAGAAATGCTCTAGATTCAGCTGAAGGACTTTTAGGTTTGGGCTGAAACTCCCATTACTCTAAAGCATTGTTGCCAGTGTCAGGGCAGAAGGCAGGGACGGAGCCAAGGACTAAGTGCCAGAGGCATTTCAACACAGTTCCGGAGAATCCTCATCCGTGGTGAATCCGCACAAAAGCCAGCTTTATTTCAAGAGCCATTCTTTTGAATTCAAGAGGCACTACCTAGTATCCAAGCCTTTCAGACAAGCTAAGCAGGCCTTAGGAAGGAGGGCCTGGACGCGCCTGAGGGCTAGCTGCAGTGCCCTGGTAGGCTGGAAGGAAAAGCCAAGGCACATGAGTGCAGGGGAGGTCAGCCTCACTGGTCTTCCAAACACGGAGTGCAGTTCCTGTGTCTTTAAGACCAGACCCTCATAAATGGCTTGCTTCTGCTGGACACCATGCTCTAAGTAAATAGACTCTTCTGGCCGACACACAACTTCCTGTAGGGTTCTGGTGGGTAAAGCTTGAAGATACTGCCAAATCCAACTTCTGAGCTGCCTTAGAAAACAAGCTACAAAGACCGGAGTCCAGAGTAAACAAAGGAAGAGCCACATTAAACAAGGAACAAATTATTATATAGGCAGGGATATTTTAAGTAGTCACCAAGCAAGAAAACAAAAAATTAAAGAAAAAAACCAAGTTATTAGTTATTTGAGACGACAGTAGGGTAAAACACTCTACTGGGGGAATCAACATTAATTAAGCTTAGTAACATTAAGAACTGGCTGGAGTCCCCAGTTCCATCCTGGGGACAGATCATTCTACATGGCCCAACTTCAAACCAGGCACAGATGAAATGAGTTACCCAGGGGAGCAGTGTGGAGTAAAAAACCATTTACAGCTTTCTGCGCGGCTGAGGGAAAGACTGAGTTGTTTACTAGCAAATGACTAAGCCCCGAAGAGAAAAGAAGAATGTAATGAGGATTTAGAAATGCGCTGTGGAGAGACCGAACAGAAACCTGCAGGCTTCAGGGTAAGTAGTAAGGTGAATGAAATGAAGTTTAATTAGGGAAGAATACACGAGAGCAGTAATACCAAGGGATCCTGTGGGGACCCAACGCAAGCCCATTGGTACCATGCACATCAAACTGGCAGGCACTTAAGACACACAGCAGACTTTCAAATACTGTCCTCTTGCCGTGTGGGGGCCAACTGCACGATGCACAAGAGTCCCAAGACCTGGCTCCCACTCTGAGGAGTCCACTTAGTGGTGGGTACTCAGGATTAATACGCACGACTCGGCAGAAAAGAGTATGAGAGGGACTGGAGAGATGGTTCAGTGGTTAAGGGCACTGACTCTGCTCTTTCGGTAACTCAGGTTCGGTTCCTGCACCGACATGGCAGCTCACAACCACCTCTAACTCCAGTTTCAAAGGATCCAATACCCTCATCTGGCTTCCTCAGGCACCTGAACTCATGTGCATATACCCACATGCACACCCCCCCCCACACACACACATTCCCCCCCAACACACACACTTAAAGATGAATCTTTAAAAGAAGAAGAAGAAAGGTATGGAGCAATGAATTCAGCTGTTGAGTCAAGGCTGAAGCTCTGCCCAGAGTCCTTTATATATTTTTAAATAAACAGTGTCTAATTATGTTGCTTAGAGTAGCTCTAAACTCCTGTCTCAACCAATTAGCTGGGACTATAGGTATATGCAGCCAAACATGGGGAAAATATCTCCAAGGATATCTGGAGTTTCACAAACCACACATTGATCCATGTGACTATGTCTAAACCCTTAGGTAGCCATTCCAACTTCATCTTCCACTTTTTAGCCCCATTCTGACCCCACTATTATCCCAATCTTTTATCCCAGGGTTGGCAAGCTATTTCTACAAAGGGCCGAACAGTAAACATTTAAGGCTTCAAAGCCATATGGGTCTCTTACATAGTATTCAACTCTGGCATCATATGAAAATAGCCATGGACAATATATATAAACAAATGAGTATGGGTGTGTCCTACTAAAACTTTATTTACAAAAACAGACATCAGACTGATTAATGGATAAACAAATTGTGGTATCCCCATAGAATGCTACTCGGGAATAAAAGAAAATAACAGATACACTTTAAAAACATACATATATCTTGCCGGGCGGTGGTGGCTCACACCTTTAATCCCAGCACTCGGGAGGCAGAGCCAGGTGGATCTCTGTGAGTTCGAGGCCAGCCTGGTCTCCAAAGTGAGTTCCAGGAAAGACACAAAGCTACACAGAGAAACCCTGTCTCGAAAAACAAAAAACAAAACAACAATTTTAAAAAAACCAACAAAAAATACATATATCTCAAAACATTATGCTAAACAGAAGTAGCCACAAAAAATCACCTGCTACACAATTCCATTTATATAAATGTCCAGAACAGAAAAATCTAGGAAGAAAACAGATCGGTGCTTGTCAAGCTGGGCAAGGAAAACACAAAAATGTGGCAGTGACAAGTTTTCTTTGAGGGACAATGAAAATGTGGAGTTAGATTTTAGGGCTGTATTGGGTCCTTGCTGTGGCTAAATATCTAACGAAAGCAACTTACGTGTTTGCTTGGCTCACAGTTTGAAGGGACCGTCCATAAAGTTGGGGAGGGCAGCAGAACCATGAAATGGCTGGTCATGTCAACCCCAAGGGCAGGAGGCAGAGGGCAGTGGGTATCTGTGCCCAGCTCCCACTGTCGTCCTCATTCAGTCCCAACTCCAGCCCCTACTCAATTAAGGAATCTAGATAATCCCTCACAGGCATGCCCGGAGATTTGTTTTGGTGGAGATGCTAGATTGTGTCAAATTGACAATCATCATGAATACATCCAACTGCTTATTATACACCTTCTTGGATATACTAAAGCCATTGACTTGTTCATTTAAACAGGTGAAACCTATGATCTCTCAATACAGTTATTCAAAAGTAAATAAAGCAACAAGCAGGATTTGGTCTGAAGATGATGGTCTACAGCCACACCACAAACATCAAAGATCTTCCCTCTGTGATACAGAGGCCCCTAGCCTCTGCCAGGCAGCACGTGTCAACTTCTAAGCCTTCCACCTCCAAATGCTCTGTCCTCTGGGAATCCTCCTCTCCATGACTCTCTGCAAAGCCCTGTTAATGTCTTAAGGTCTACTGTTTGTTATGTCAGATTAAACTTATTCTCCCTTAGTCCTACGTGCTGCAGACATGATGTGTAGAACCCAGCAGTGTTTACCTAGTAGGTTCTTAGTAAATAACTCGAGAAAGGGGTCTGTGAACCATGAAACAAATGACTTCTGAGGGCATTACTTATGGAAGACTGCAGTTAAGAAGTCGTTCCCAAGCTAGATGGAAACAAAAAGAGCTTGAAGCTGAAGATGGCGGTCCCAGGAGACAGACGACATGGTGAGTGGGCAGGAAGAGAGAAACCCCAGGGCATCTGTGGAGGAAATGGAGCTAAAACTTGGTGACTGACTGAATACAGGGTTTGAAGGGATGGGTAAATCTAAGATGATTCCGATTTTAGATGGCACCGTGACACTCATGACACCAGGAAGGGACCTGGGAAATCAGCCCTGGAGTAAAGCCCTGACTTATGAAGGCTCTGAAATTTCACTTCAGAGATAATTTTTTTTAAATTCATGTTATTTGATGATTGACAGGCAAACAAGCCAGCCCAAAGTGTACAGAATCTCCCTCAGTCAAGGGCTCCCGTCACCTCCACGTCCTAGGAAGTTGGGCTTGGGGAATTAAGTTCCTCAGGAGCTCATGCTCGGGAAGTGTTAGAACCGAGACTCACTTCATTAACTGCCACCAGCCACCCTGCATCTCAGGGACCCAAGTTTGAGTCAGACTAGGAAGTGAAGTCCTAGAGAGACTCCATCCGTGCTTCCACTTGAGAGGCCTTCTAAATTTCAGGAATCAGAGACCAGAGGTGACAATCCAAGTCCTCACAGCAGGCAAGCCATCCCCAGACAGCAGACAGTGGAAGACAAGGCCCACTGCCACCTGGTCCAGAACCCGAGAGAGAAAGACGGGAAACCGAGAACACCTGAAAACAGACACAGGAAGCCAGAGCCCCAGACGGATGGCATTTAGAAACCAAGGTGGCAGTGTCAGGAGAAGGATACTTGGCAGCCTCCAAGGTAGCCAAAGTAGGCGAGGAGCGGAGAGTGTGATGTAGGGGGAGAGCTCTCCAGCAGGACTGGGCCCTGGTGCTCCTCAGTTCCTGTCTGCAGGGAGTGACTGGCACTTTACCCTCTGGTCTGGCCCCCTCTGGAGGTGACTCACTCGAGGGCCCCTTCCCAGTCCTATCAGCTCATGAGCTGGTCAAAGAGCATTACAAATGACACCCAGAGGGGAGCACAGGACAGAACTCAGGCAACAGGGAGGGCAGAAGGATACTCAGATGTTCACTCAGGAGTTCAGAAAGCAAAGGTTTTTGGTTTGTATGTTTGTTTAATTCTTTGCTTTTTGGGAGCCCTGCCACCCAGCTCCCAAATAAACATGGAGACTTATTCTTATTATGAATGCCTGATCTTAGCTTGGCTTGTTTCTAGCCAGCTTTTCTTAACTTAAATTATCCTGTCTGCCTTTTGCCTCTGGGCTTTTTACCTTTCTCTATTTTGTATAACTCTCTTCTCTTCTTACACTGTGGCAGGTTGTGTGGCTGGGTGGCTGGGTGGCTGGGTGGCTGTGCGGCTGGGTGGCCGGGGAGCTGCCCTTGGTGCCCTCCTCTCCTTCTCCTTTTCTCACTCCCAGCTCTTCTTCTCTCAATCCTAGATTTCTCCTATTTATTCTCTCTGCCTGCCAGCCCCTCCTATCCTTCCTCCTGCCTTGCTATTGGCCGTTCAGACCCATCAGGTGTTTTAACAGGCACAGAAACCCAGCTTCACAGAGCTAAACAAATGCAACATAAAAGAACGCAACACATCTTTGCATCATTAAACAAATGTTCCACAGCATAAGCAACTGTAGCACATCTTAAACTAATGTTCCACAACAGAGAGGGGGCAGGGACAAGACGTTGCCAGAAGCAAAGGGGCCAAGTTCACATCGGCCTCTTCAAAGTGGGGGACAAAAGAGTAAAATAAGTATGTCTAATTTATACAGAAATATTTCAAAAACACGGCCAAGGGAAGGATGGAAGGTAATATAATAAACACTGCTGCAGAATTTGAGTCTTCAAATAAAAAATATTGGTAGTAAATTTCCCTTTATTTCAAACAAAATGTCAAGATAGCAGATAAGGCAGGTAACTGGGTGCTGGGCACACCCACTGTACATCTGCCAAACTGGCATACCTGGGGGCACAGACTGATCGACAGGCCGACTCCTTGTATTATCCTACGGCTTTTATATGCTATAAAAAAGCTAACAGGGAAAATAAATCACATCTTCAAACGTGGAGGGCACTCACGTAGAAACATGTTCTAACAAGGCGTGCAGGACAATGTAAGAGTCAAGAGCAGTGATGAGGACGGTACAGACCAAGGATGTGACCCTAACGTCCAGGAAGATCGAACACCACACTGGCTGGGAGATACTGTTGCTGGGCAGATTTAAAAGGGGTCCAGGGCAGTCTCTTCCTCGTCCTGAGGACAAGGCAGGCAGTAAGAAGGGGGGGTGGGGGTGTTTGGTCTTTCTTCCAACCTACCAGCTTCCAGGTGGCTCAGAACACAGCCAGCAGTACCTCACATGAAGTGGAGAGTCGGTAGGCTCAATCCCCTGCTGGGGCAGGGAGCTAATCTGAGCTCTGATAGGCAGTCTTACATCATGTGGACAGTCCTGTGGCAGGTGGCAAGGCTTAAACTATGTAACCGAGTCCTGGTAGGAAGGCTGTAACTTCTCCACTCAGGTGTGTCCTGGGTAGTTTGTTTGGTTTGGTTTGCCAAGCCTGGTGTTGACTAGAATCTCTGATTTTTTAATTCAGAATTACAAAATTGGTTTTGGAAGTTCTTAGTTGAGAGGTAGCTCTAGCTTCAGATTACATGTCTTGCCCTGACTTGTTTGAAACCATCCTTGAACAGGGCGAGTGGCTTCGGCTCCGGATGCACTGACCTGTTACGACATCCCTGCCTAGCTCTCTCCCATCCAGCTCTGCCCCGCAGCCACCCCCATTAAACTGCGCTGGGTGTCTTCAAGAGGAGAGATGGCACTTCTTCAACGATGTGAATGTCCTATCCTCTTAGGTTCTCTGGTCCCACGTGTCAGATTAGCTCCCTCTGAAGGTAAGGAAGTCATTTCTTCTGGAACATAGGACTGGAGGTGGGGGAGTAACAGAGGAAGGAGAGAGATTTGGGGACATTTAATAACCCTGCTATAGGCCTGTGACACACTGACAAGTTAGAAGTCACCCTTCCTGCTACCCAGGGGTGACTCCCGTGATTATCGGCTCCTCAGAGCGGGCAGTGCTGATGCACGGATGACACTCGTTTAGAAACTGAATGTCAAGGCCGGCGAGACAGCTCCGGGGGCAGACACTGACAGCCACGCCTGCGTTAGATCCCAGAACCCACATGGTGAAGGAGAGAGCTGACTCCCACAGGTTGTCCTCTGACCTCTGCACACACTCAATATGGCACAAACGGGAGTGCACACACATACCCCAGAATATCAATCAATCAATCAATCAACTGGTGTCATTCTGTTAAGAAGAAAGGGTGTGGGAAGGTAGCTGAGCCGTAGGGAGCAGGCCTAGCATTCAGGAGGCTCTGGGTTTGATCCACAGAACTGAAACAAAAACACAGTAGGTTTTTGTTTGTTTGTTTGTTTGTTTTTTAAAGAAAGAAACCAAGTTTCATCAGTGTCCATGTATGAGGAGCTGACTTCCACACTAGCTTAGTGAAAACCTGCTATGTAGGCGGCCTATAAGATACCATGGATGCAGATAACCCCTTGGGGTTGAGGGCTTGTTTCCTTTTATATATACACAGGACTCACATTGGGAAGGCATTCGTGATTAACCGCAGAGCAAACACGCTCCCCATAGGGAAGAAATGCAGCTAGTCTGGTGGCGTTCTGCTCTCTTGTGTTTTCCAAACATCTAGCCTTGGAGTGGCCTATCTTTTCTTTTTGAGATGGGTCCAAGACACATACCCTATCCTCCCTAAGTATTGCTGTGCTGACTTCTAAAGGGTTAAAGGAGAAAAGGGAAAAAGTTGTTCGGTTCGTGTGTTACTATCACAGAAACAGAAGGGAAGATCAGATGCTGACAGACAGGTGAATAAGGAGGGGAGAGACATTCAGTCACATGGCGCTAATCCAAAAGATGTGAAATCAGAGAGCGTCTCACTTCACTGTGAGTGGGAGTCTCTTAATTTGCCAGCTCCTCAGCACCAGCCCTCAGGTGGCATCTAGTGACTTTGGTGAAAGCCACAGGAAGCTTCTAGGGACGCTTGACTGAGCACAAGACCAAAGCCAGGGTGTTCCCCATGAGCTCAGAAATGGCTCCTGAGGTTGAGCCCTGTGTTTTATAATTGCTGGCGTTTGCTATGCTAATCCTAAACCACACAAAAGAAGAGGCCGTGCCACACAGAGAATACTACTGTGGAGCCCTGAGGAGATTAAAACAGTGCTGATAACGACCCAAGAACAGGAACCTCCTGGGACGAGCTTGCGCACAAGCCTGAACCCTCCCTGGGAGAGCCACCTCCCCTGAATAACTGACAGAGCTTACTTGGCCTGGGATACAGTGAGAGCTCAGAATAAGAGAGGTCATGTCAAAGCGGGTAGAGAGCTGGAGGACTGCTCAGAGGCAGCAAGCCCACCCACCTGCTGGTTGCATGACCTACCCAAAGCCCAGATGTCCCCTTCCACTAAAACAGCCAAGCCTCCCTTTCAGGTTCCAGGGCTACCTATGAGTGTCTGGCGAAGGGATGGCTCACTGTGGCCTGTACCATCAGAGCTGCGGTTACCATTCTGGAGATAAGGAGGCTGTTAACGGTCAGCAGACCATTTCAGGGTCTCTCCTTCCTTCTCTTTCTCTTACTCTGGTCTTTCCTGCCCCCAGGAAGAGCCAGGGAAGAGGCAGTTTACATAGAGGGAAGGTGTTCCCGAGTGAGCAGCTGAGAGCCACGTGTGTGGCTAACACAGCCTTCTGGTATGACTGCCAAGAAGCCAGGAGCCACATTTCAGACTTAAACACAGCAAGCACACGGACCCACACAGCCGATAAACTGCACCCTGCTTACAAAGTCAATGTCTCTGTTGTTGGCAGCTCACCCCTAATCCTCTTTTGGAATGAGGCTGAGAAGCAGATATATCAAATTCTGAGGGGTTATGGGCTTTCTGGCAGGTGGAGTTAGTTATTAAACCTGGTCCCCGTCCCACAGCAGCCCTGCCGCCAGGCCCTGGCACACCCACTGACAGCCAATCCTCTGTGGGCTGAGTCAAGAGTGCCTGGGGAGAATCCATGAAGCCCTGGGCTCAAATCCCAGCACCACATCCACAGACTATGGCAGTACACCCGTACAATCACAGCACTCCAGGAGGTAGAAGGACCAACCCCCATCCCTCCCCCATCCCCAAAAGGAAAAGTCTCTCCAACATGAGAACAAATGTAAATTACTACCCATGTGTGTAGTGTGGAAGGCTGACCCAAGGCAGCTTTTCCTGACAGATACAAGGAGATGTGTGGGAAAAGACACACCACCCCAGGAAACAGACCACAAGGAAAAAGGTAGGAAACAAACGGTCTCCATTCCAACAGCTAATGAACCCCTTTTTCTGTGGCCAGTGGCCAGCCTCAGAGGGTACTGGGACCCTCTCAGTCAGGAAGTGCCCTGAGGCACCAAACTCCTGGCTTCACAGTGGGGAGAGGGTTGCTTTCTTTCAGTCAACAGGCACTAACTAGTTGTAGCCAGCAAGATGGCTCTGAGGGTAAAAATGCTTGAAGGGCTGAGTTTGAACCCTTGTGAAGATGGAAGGTGGGAACTGGCTTCCAGGAATGTGCCTCCTCACCACTCCCTCACCCCAGCTCACATATAGATGATGAGGATGTAATGATGCTAATAATAATGTTTTTAATCAAAGCAAAGAAAGTGGTCACACATATTCAATGAATAAACAATCTACTGTCTCGGGGCCTTTGGCCTGGTGTCTCCTCTGTCCTCAGAGGTCTTTGGCCAGTGTCCTGTTCACTTCTTTCCTGGGCTGCTATTTCCCACAGCCTGTGATTACACATGCGAGGTAGGGTCCCAGGTGAAAAACCCTAATTCTAGAGCTTCCCCAGTCTCATGCCAGCAGAGAGCCAGTGGGAGAGCAACACTGGAATGGGAGGTCCTGACAGGCTGTGGCAAGCCTCTTTCCCTCAGGCCCAAGCGACTGCTTACCCAACCTGGGAATAACCCTTCCTCAAATCCTGTCAACCTGCTGGTGACCACTCGCAGGGGCAGAGACTCTGGTCACCTCTTCTGCTGAGGAAAATAGGAAACTGTGCCTCAGAGGAAGCTCAGTAATGACATCCGGGAAGAAGGGGCTTGGTCAATGTTAGAGAAGGGGTGGTCTGTTGTAGCCCTGGTGCAGATCCTGTACCCCTAATAAGCTGAGGGTAAATAGAGTTGGTTTCATAATTCCCCCATGTTCAAGAATGACATCAGCGTAGAACTGCTGTAGATAGCCAGACATGCTCAGATGGGCTTGGGGCAGGCTGGTTATTCTTTGACTAGTTTGTAAGCAAAGGTATTCCTTTTTTTTTTTTTTTTTTTTTTAAAGAACTTGACTTAAATATTTGGTATAGACTATGCAAAGTCTACCTCTCATCCTTCTACATATACCACCCAAACAGGACTGCTATTACAATTAGCATAGCCCAAACCATGCCATAGCTACAAAAATCAAGTTACCAGTGGGAATAACGGGAAAAAAAAGGAGTTTAGATTGAAAGATGAAGCAATGTTGATCCTTAAAAAAAGAGGTGGGTGGAATTGGCCAAAGTTGACTTTATTAGCTAATTAGAACACTGGGAAGTCAAAAGACTTGAGAGAGAGAGAGAGAGAGAGAGAGAGAGAGAGAGAGAGAGAGAGAGAGAATTCATATACCACCAAATTTAAATTATAATTCAACAATTTTTAGTATGGTCGCTGGGCTGCGTAACCATCACAATTTAATTTTAGAATATTTTTATCCTCCATCTCTAGGCCCCCACTAACAATAGGAGTCAACCCATACATCTTTTCCTGTCTAGCCCTAAGCAAACAGTCATTTAGCTTTTTGCTCCTCTGTATTTGTGTATTCTGTACACTTCATTCAAAAGTGATTACACAATGCAGAGTTGTGTGTCTATCTTGTTTATTAGCATAATGCTTTAGGTTTCATCTGTACTGTGGGCTGCGTCCCTAACTCTGTGCCTTCTTTACTGTCTAAGAACCTCCCACTGTATGGATATACCACATGTAACTCACCCATTCATCAGATGATGGCCATCCAAGGTATTTCTAAGTTTAAAGTGTTATGAGGAGCCCTGGAAATTCTTGTAGGCACTTGAGCTGTGTGTATCTCTCAGAGCAGAACTGCTAACTCATGGACTGGGTAACATATTTCAAAACCCTTAGCACAGGCAGAAATGTGTTTCCAGCCACCCATGAATGGGGGAGGAGAGTTTAACACTTCTCCACCCTATCTTGCCAATCCACAAACTCCTTCCTCCTCTGCCTGGTGTCATCCTCAACACCCTTGTGTACACATGTCAAAGACTCCAAGGTCTACTATATGACAAACTGAAGAGAAGGATGGCGTGTCCAAGGTCCTAATATCATGTCTGCAAGCAGGCTTGAACTACAGCCACCTAACCCTTAAAGGTCTCCAAGGAAGGCAATAATGCAGTTTCCCTCAGAAGTCTAGAGGCAGAAATGCCTTTAAATCTTGGCCCACAGAGCATACATGCACTGACTACACAGACATGGCAGGAGTACAGGGTTGGGCTGGCCGGCCGAAGCCCTCTCACTGACCTCGCCAGGCTCCTAGCTAGCCACACATCCTCTGTACTGCCATGTTCTGGAATGTCCCTCCCTGAAGTCTTTTTTTTTCTCTTTTGCTGTGGCAATCTCGTCAATTCCATTTTCAGAGTCCACAGCAGTACCGCACAATTTAACACTAAGAATGTTTGGTTGTTGACGTTCCTGCAACAGCCCGGACTTTCTTCTTCCTCCTCAGTCCCTCTGAGAGAAGCGTATATAAAATGAGTAATTGCAATGCTGAGGAATTGCTGGAGTCAGCAACGCCCCACAGGGGCTGTATTTCCTCCCCCCACTTCCCTCCCACCACAAACTCTCCCACATACGTTGAGAATTAAAGACACATTACTGGGATAACGAAATCTGACCTGAAAAATGTGTTGCAGCCACAATGGCAAGCCACCAAGAGGACTGACAATAATTTCCAATGGAGCTGGAAAGGGTTAGATGCCCTGACTCTGAAATGAGCCAACACTGCACACTCTCATCAGATTAAGTCAGCTCTGCTTTTCCTAGTGGAATTCCGTGCCCTTGCTATCCCCATCCCCCAGGCCCCAAAAGGCAAGGAGATACCTGCAGCACCTAGACAAATAGCTGTGGAAATTCACTTTTCTGACCACGAGAAGCAGGAAGAAAATTCCCATTTTTCAGCTGTCTTCCTAAACTCCACCATCGTTAGGAATTACTGTGGTGCCTTTTCCTTAGAGAGCTAATCCTTGCCTGATAACACTACAGACACATACACTAAAAACCAGAATGTCAACTGTGTGCTATCGTGTGGGGAAGTTCATCTTCCTAAAGGTTACAAGGAGACCATTAATCCATGATCTAAGCATTTGCTGAGTCACAGGGAAGAACGGGTCATTTGACTCTGAAATTCATGTCCTCACCCCTGTATCCTGACCTGTACAATGGACATAAAGAAGGAAGCCCGTGGAGTACTGTTTTCAACAAGTGCTGAGCCCAGAGCAAACACTGAATAATCATGAGCTTGCACCATGATCTTCTCCATGGCCACCAAGACTGCCATCTTGGATAAGATACCATAACCGCAGTAAGGAACTACCCTCAGGGTACTGGCCTTTGTTCTAGGGTTTTTCCTCACTCATCTTTCAGAAGAAATGTGTTCATAAGACACAGAAAAGCAGGAAGAAAGGAGTGTCATGTGCAAAGATAAGAAGACAATTTAAAATCTCAGGTGAATGGGGCTGACAAGATGGCCCAGCAGGTAGAAGTGCTTTCGTTACAAGACGACATGAGTTCTGATGATCCCCAGAACTAAGATGGAAGGAAAGAATCTGTCTCAGAGTTATTCTCTGATGTCCAGTCTCTGACTTAGACAGCAACACCCACACTTACCTCCCTCTGTGGCTGGGCCGCTCCCTGGTCTGCAAGGCGGAGGTTTAGGATGTGAACCTCCTGTGGCAGCCCAGTTGTGCCTCTGCTGGCACAGCCAGACAGAACGGTGAAGCTCTCCATCAGGGCCTGGACAGGATGAGAGGCACCGATCGGCAACTGTTCACACCAGGTGCTGGGCTCGGGACCTGTGGACGTAATCACTGACATGAGATGTGCAGCAAGAGCAGAGACACTTTGGGTGACAGATTCACGGCAAACACGGCTGAAGAACCTTTACAACCAAGTTGTTCTTACAACTCGAAGATTAAAAAGCGGTGTCTTCATCTGAAATCCCAATCTTTTATGTTTTGTTTTGTTTTTTGCATAATCTTGACATATGTTTGATTTCTAAATTCTCTTTAGGCTCACAGGTTGTCAATGTATCCTTTTGGGAAAGATACGTCCCATTTGATATTTATGCTTTTATTTTCTCTCTTGGAAGAAAACAGCTGTAATAAATTATTTAAAGTCCAAATAATACCATACATAAATAAGATTAAATATCTGAAATTGTACACACACTCCCCAAATAGTCTGATACCTTTTAAGAATTTTCCTTTATTAGGGAAAATAAAACAAATTTAAGAACAATACAAAACAAAATGTGTAAGAAGAATTTGGAGCCACACCTGCAAAGTTTGGGGCAGAGGTCAGGAAAACCTTCCCTTAACAGGAAAAGTAGAACTCTGGTCATATTTGGCTTCTGCGGCCTCAT
Organism: Onychomys torridus; assembly: GCF_903995425.1. Taxonomy (NCBI): domain Eukaryota; kingdom Metazoa; phylum Chordata; class Mammalia; order Rodentia; family Cricetidae; genus Onychomys; species Onychomys torridus. Next base: position 72,107,623 of record NC_050452.1, on the reverse strand, counting down.
TTTCCGTTCGTCTAGCCAACCAAACTTTTGATTTTAAACTATCCACTCCTCTCCACCTCTACTTCCCAACTGTCCCCCAAAATTACAAAGGCTGTACCCCCCAAGCTCTCCAAGCCAGCTCTATAGCAAGCTGTTCCTTCTAACCTTGGGAGCCCCACTTTACAGTTGTTCCACAGGCAGATACCCACCCTCTGCAGTCATGCCCTGACCTCTGAGAACTGCTGAGCAAAGCCTGAGCCCCTCCATAGGGCACACAACTAGGCTTTGCTTGGTCTAGCCTCCTGTCAGCCTTGTGATCTCACTCGCAGCTCCAGCAACACCAACTTGCTTGCAAAGCTCCAGACGCAGCATGAAGATTCTCAACTCCCCATCTGTCTTTACTTAAACTTGTCCCAGTCACCCAAACTTGTCGACTCTAACTCCACCCCCACAATAAGGGCGCCCAAGCTGAAGGAGGAGCTCCTCTTCCCCCCACCTCTTCAACACCCCATAGTTTATTTGCCCATCTCCCCTGCTTCATTTACCACAGTGACTACGGGTGTATACACCTGCCATAGCCAGTCAACAATACACCGCTGACCTCCTGATGGCTATGATTTTCTGTATTCATCACTAGGCTCTCGGAATTCCACTATAGTGCCTGGCCTGGAAATTCATATTCTTATATCATTCATATTCTCTCTCTGCCTCCCCTTTCTCCCTTCTCCCTCCATCCTTCCCCTCCCTCTCTCCTCTACCCCTTGGGAGAACTAATTAACCACAAGGTTGCTGCAGTGATGTGAGCTACAATTCCACTACTCCTCATCTCCATCCCATATTGATGACATCTGGGAGGAGGAGATGAGATACCAAGAGGGCCCAGGAACTGTCACCCCCAAAATACACTGTCTTGGTATATTAGCTGTTTGAAATGAAAGGAATTCAGAGAGCAGCCAATGCCTGAGGAGGCTTTTGTGTCTGTTTAAAGTCTGGACCCCCAAGAAGAAAACCATCACCTCTGGTCACGCCCCAGGGCTTCCACTGATGGAGCGCATGGCAGGCTGAGAGAACACAGTGTGTCAACATACCTGGACACTTTTCTCACACCCCGTGTCTTCTGTGTTAGCCCCATTCAATATTCCAGAGAGAATCATTTGCAAATCTTTGTCATTGCTGTATATCTGTCCTCTGCCATCCACGTTCTCCAAGCCCACTGTATTCTCCTAAAAATCATTTTTCAAACCCTTAGGTTTTCCATACCCATAACCCCCCTCCCTCCAAAATGGAACAGATGTTTCTGGTATTTTGACTTATCACATTCCTGTGAATTTTCCTCTTTCGCAATGAATTCTTATTCATTCTCTCCTATTTAATCTGTATTTGTCAGTGTATCCTAAAGACTCTTCAGAAGGCAGAGAGAAGGGACCTAGAACTCTTCACCCTCACATATACATCACTGACCCCACTCTGATGAAACCCCGGGACTGTGAACACAGGCTCCAACCTTTTCTAAGGGGACCCAGATCAAAGTCCTGGGCGCATTCCGGTGAATTCCTCCTGGCTTCTAAATAACAAGCACATTCTTTAGAACTGCAGACTCAGTCTCAAATGCCATTTGAAATTCTGGACTAGGCACTGCTGGACCCCATGCTCTGTCATAAACAGGCACCCCACCTACTAGGCCCAGTCTATTTCAGGACTCACAGAAATTATCTAGGTTGATAACAGCAATCTGGTTTGAAATGAAGTACGTGCCTTTTCAAATAATCACTACCACTCCGGCTGGACGGTGCCCAGCTGCTCTCAGAGGAGGCGGAGGTGGTGGAGGAAGGGGCTGTTACAGCAACGGCAGGGGAAGAATCTGTGGGTGAGCCTCAGAGAAAGTCTGTTCCCCTGATTCCGGGGACTGATACATAATAGCCACTGTGCTTGGGAACCAAATTGGTTTCAGAGACTCCTGCCTTGAATTTACAATGATCACAAATTAAATACAATAAAAAATATGGTTTTTCATTTGACCCAAAACACATCTACTAAGGTGCCTGCGATCTGCTCAACGTACTTTTCCTCTCCAAGGCCATCATCACTCCTCATATTCTCCCAGGAAGAGCTGACTGCTCTTGCTTGGGGTACAGCTCCAGCCCAAGGTCAAATGGAAGACGCACACTCACAGGACAACTGCCCTTCCTAAGGTCACCCCGAAGTCCTTGTCTAAACATACTCAGTGCCGTATTCTGGATCTTAAATGTGCACTCAAGGTCCAGGTTCTGGCAGTGTGGTTGTCTCCTGAGCTATGGAGAGGTGACCACATTTTAGGAGGCCCATGAAGGGGGTACTGGACTTCCAGTCCCTTCCTCCTCTCTTTTTTGCCTCCAGGGCCACCCTGAGGTGAGCCGTTCCCTCTACCACACGCTCTCACCACAACACACTATGTCCTTACAGACCCAGAATGCTAGAGGTGAGCAAGTGGGGAGGGGGTCAAAATGGCGCATCAAAAGCAAACCTTCCTTCCCCTTAGTTACCTCAGTTATTTTGCTACAGTAACAGAAAGTTGCCCGGCATGGTATAGCATGTTCTTGACCCACTGGAATTCTTGCAGTGGCTCAATATATGTATTTCCCTACAAGTTTGAGGAAAAAAATAAAGAACCCCACAGCATATGACTACGCATACACTAAAATCAAACACAGTACAAACAATGTGTATAATAGAAGTTATTTGCCACCACCACAATGTATATAAAGGCTGGGGAGATGGCTCAGTTGGTTAGTGTCTGCCCCGAGAGTGAGATCTGGATCCTGATCCCCAACACCCACATAAAAGCCGCACACGGTACAGCAAGTAACCATAGCTATGGGGTAGGCAAGACAAGCAGATCCTCAGAGCTCACTGGGCAGCCAGCCCAGCTAATCAGCGAGCTCCAGGTTCAGTGAGAGACTCTGACTCAAAGCATAATAAGGTGGAGAGCAACCAAGAAGACGTCTGGAGTCAGCCTCTGGACTCGGCATGCACACATTCACATACACACAAGAATAAAGCTAGCAAATCTTGAAATTATATAAAATAGAGTGTTCAACAGCTCAATATACCGCCAGATAGATATAGTAAATATAATAATGAAATCATGACTGTTTATCCACTCTGCTGGCCTAAGGAGGTGGTATCCTCTCATCTGAAACAAAAAGAAGATAGCTCTATTGTTATGTCTATTCTAAGGTCACCTGAGGCCTCAGAGGACCTGCCTCTGACAGACAGCAGTCTGAGGAGCCTTCAAGACTGAGCTGTGCCCACACAGTCTGCGGGAATAAAACAAACAAACAAAACCCATTTAGCTCAGTGGTATAGCACTTGCCTAGCAAGCACAAGGCCCTGGGTTCGATCCTCAGCTCCCCAAAAGAAAGAAAAGAAAAAGAAAACCCATCATCGGCATAGGTGGTAAAGTATCCTGAGGTTTGTAACTTACTCAGAAATGCATTCAAAATGAAGATGTCTTGATGAACAGACATGCATAAATCTGGTAAAACAACTATTACAGAATGTTAATTGTGGAACCTAGATGTTCAGCAAACACAGTTTCAACATCTTTTTATGTTGAAATGTTTCATATTTAACAATATCTAGAGGGAGGGGATGCTTATAAAAACTATAAGCATTAGGGCCACCTCCAGAAACCACAGACTGGGTGAGAAAGCAAAAGCCATTTCCTCTGGCCCAGTGACTTTACTCCAGGAATTCACCATAGAGAAATAGGTGGGAATGTGTAGAGAGCACAGTATGTACCCAGGGTTAAACCAAAACACAGAGAGAGGATGAAAAGAAAATAAAGATTTCAAAACCATAAATGTGGTGGTGTCCTTTCTAAAAGGACTTTCTGAAATCTCACTCTCCAGGTGAAACCCCAAACCACCCCAAGGCTTACAAAGCCCACCCAGACCTGGCCTGGCCTCATAGCCCAGCCTCATCCCCTACCCCTTGCTCACTATGTTTTAGCTATTCTGGCTCAGGTACCCATCAACTGTTCTTTCTCAAACTGTTGGGCACATGATCATCCCCAAATGAAGCCTGCCTGTCCCAGCCCCATTGGCAGGTACGCATGGCCATGTAACCAACTTCTGAGCAGTAATCAATGGCTTTACGCCTAGCTACTTCCAAGAAGAGTCCTTACAAAAGGAAGGGCGATGTGTCCTCTGTCTTTTCCTCCTTCCTGTTGACGGGAACACAGATGCGATACACAGTGTTAGAGGTCCCTTCAGCCTGCCCACACACTGCAGGGCCTCGGTACATTCAGAGCAGCCCCCAGCTGGAAAGAGTGAAGCCCACTCTTGGGGCCCTGACACATGTGTCTCAGGGAGCACACTGACGGTTTCTTTTCACCCTGACTGGGATGCAGCACCACCCACCAGGCAAACACACTCTGAAGCTCTGTGGTAGCTTCTTCACAAGCAGAAGTATCTTTTATGGCCACAGCTGGAAACCATAGTCCTCCTCTTCCTACATGATCTTGTCCCTGTAATCAGACACCAATGAGCAGGAGCAGAGGCTCCTTCATCATCTTGAGGGGCAACATGGACACAGATTGCTATTCTCTGCATTCAGGAACACATATACTATTAAAATAAAGAAGCAGAAAAAAGCCTGGGACTTGTCTTAGTACAATGCTTGCACATAAATTTTGGGTTCAGTCCCAAACATTGCATGAATTAGGCTTGGTGGCTCACACCTGTAATTCTTACACTCAGGAAACAGAGGCAGGAGGATCAGAAATTCAAGGTAATCCTTGACTTACATAGTAAGTTCCAGACCAGTATTGGCTATAACACAAGAGTGCCTCACATAAACAAACAAACAAGCAAACAGGCCATTCCACTCCCCCTAACATTTCATAGTTAGAATTGTGTTATGGATGCTTACCTGAATCCTCACAGAAACTCTTATAAGTGGGTAGAATCAATGTTATTTATTCCACTGTAAGTAAATTGTTGCAAGATGCCAAGTCCTGGCAGTGGGAGATCCCCCTCTGGGACATTTCTGTTCATGCTGGGCATCTGCTACTCACTCTGCCCTGAGTTATCCCTCCTGCCCTGCCCCCCAAAATATCTAAATTTCCTGTGGTCTCCGCATACAAGCTGAGTTGATCCTGCTCTGTTGGCTCTTTAGGAAGTCTGGACAAATCTTACTGGACACCGTGCCCTGTTTGAATGGACCTCTTCTCTCCTGCCCTGAGGTTGGCTCAGTTCCATGCATCCCAGTGGACACCAGTCACACTGACAAGACTGTCACCAAATTAGCCTCCTTCACAGAGCAGCATTCCCCAAAGCAACACTGTGAACCACTTAGTGCTCAGGGCTGTCCACCTTGTGTGACAGGCCCCACAGCAAGCTCTCCTATGGAGGGCTAGATGTACCAGCTCTGGGCCACACATCATATGTGTATTGTTTCTCATCCTTGTAATTCAACTGAGACAATGTAGCTAAAATTCTGATTGGGCAGAGTGTTGGAACCGGGCACAGAGAGGATGCTTTTCTGGCCGAAAGTCACACTCCATCAGCTAACAGCAGCAGGGGACTGAGAAAACCAGTTTCCTCAGACTCTGGTCCAGCCTCTCCCATGACAACATATCACCCACTTCGGCTTTACACTTCACAGGTCTTCACTGAGGATTCGGCCAACAGACACACAAAACAAGCACCCACAGGCATTCACATCTCCTAAGATAAAATGATAAAAATCAATACAAACGAAACTGCTCAGTTCATATTTAGAGTTCCCAGCTAACTAAAAAGATTACAGATCCTTTCTCATTTGACCAACTCTCTTTCAGTCTTTTCAATTAACGATTATCTGGACACATGGGAAACTACATTAAGATCAGACTATACCATCATTATCTAAATCTATTCGCAAAGAAAAATGCAAACAGACTTGCCCCTTTGCTATATGTTTAGCTACACCCACAATTCCAGCCTGAGTTACAGAACCCCCATGTCCACGCTGGCTGAATGCCAGTACCCAGGCTTGAGAGAATGCAGATGAAGCTTTTGAGAACAGATGTGTGTTTGCTGCACATACTACATTTAATCTACCTGCCCCCAAAGAAGTCATTGCTGTTACACCTCACATAACAGCAAGTCAAGAGGGAAGGGTATTGTTTGGAGGAAGTCACAGAAAGTGGTTTTCATGTCTACTCAATGTGATCTGCAAACATCTTAAATCCTAATGACTAGCAAACTGACACAAACATCTGGTACCTATTCCACATAATTTCCAGTATTCTGATTCCCCATATCACCCAGGGTACTAATGAGAAACGTGTGTTCAGCTGTAATAAAAGTGGTAAAGATGCAGTGGGAATTAAGGGTAACATTATAGCCTGGGACCAGGACATTGCAGTGGGGAGGTTTTTTATTGCCACGACACCATTGGTTAATAAGAGTTTGTGTTACTGTACCCCAGAGAGTTCTGCAATGCTGTCAACTTCGAAGAGGGACAAGCTCCCACAGACTGTGGGACTGGGCACTGTAAGTAAGACCTATTCTACCCCTGAGGAGCAGAAAACCCCTTCTACCCACTGGGGGAGGCCAGAATCGGTGAGAAAGGGGCGCCCGGGATGTTTTCTCAGCCAACACCACAGCCTGGCTCTTACTGAGCTCTGGAAGAAGGAATGTCACAAATACCAGGGTGCAGAAACAAAGCTCAAAGAGAAGAAACACCTGGAAGGCCCTGGGCCCCAGAGCCTCTGGCCAGTACACAACATGAGCTAATGTTTGTACCATCTTAAATTACAATTCATTGGCTCTGAGGCCCCTTGGGGATGGAGCTGGGGAATGAACAGCCACTAAACACTTGAGGGGGCCTCGGCCATAGTTCCCACTTGGGTTTTCGACAATAAGACTTAGTTAGAACCTGAAGTTTATTTCTGATAAGGAATTCTGATAGAGTCTTAAACCTTATGGATTTCTCAGTGGAAGAGAGCTCACGTCTTTGGCTCAGCTTCTTTCCTTGCACCCTCCACATGAGTATCAGAACCCAAGCTTCCTCTTGACAATACCAACCCTCTTCCAAGGAGTCAAATGCCAATGTGTTGGGCTGGGAGCCAGCGCATATTTGTATACTGTTGTGTTGAAATCGCGGGTGCAACCACGCTGAAGAATTTCCTGTGTTCAAACTGTGCTTTGAAATGTTCAGAAGAAAACAAAGGGCAGAGCCTCACTGGGAACCTGAGTTCTCAGAGTTGGGAAATTGCCGAGCTTTCAAAGCTGTATGGCTCTTCTACCTAAGCAAGAGTCTGCTCTGCACAGTGTCCACAGGGGGACCTAGGAGGAAGAGGGAGCAGAGGGTCGTGCTCCACAGTGGCTACTAACATCAAGAGAAGCCCCTAGGGGTCTAGAGGTGTAACCCATGGTAGAGCAGAAAATGGATGCATGATGGGCACTGTGGCAGAGGACCACAAGGCGCTGGGCTCCAGGGTACGGGGCCTGCGAGTTAGTGCCAGGTCTGACTTTTTCGTTGTTTGACGCTGGATCTCTAACTGGGGGTTTGTTACGTTATGTCTGTGCTATACCAGGGATAAAACCTAAACCTGACATCTGCTAGGCAAGTCTTCTGCCACTGGGCTCAGCCTCCACCATGACCTGGTAAGCTTCCCACACTCTCTCTTATTCCCTTACAGTCTTGACCTACGGCTAAAATGAGGCACTATATGTAAAAACACTTGAAAAATTTCAAGTGACATAAATTCCCCTGGGAAGGAGAAATGAATGAATGAGAAGAATTTCCCCCGATTGATAAATGTTCTCTCGGTGGCCTCTTAGAATGCCTAGTAAAGTGTCTAAGATAAGAATCCCTTTGCCCCTCCCCAGCTATCACTGCCCCAAAGTATTTCTAAGAATTACAGTGGAAAGACTTCAAATTAAACTACACAAAGTTAGAGTGCAATTTCCTGTTCTCTGAGTGCATTCTGGGAGTAAGGAACAACAGGCCCAGCCCACACCTCCTGAGGACTCTGGCCAAGCTTCGGCCCATTTTCCATTTACAGGAGGGTTCCGTGTTCTTGCTCTTCTGGCTTCACCTAAAGTAAGCTGAGGTGGGAGGGGGCACAGCCCGCAATGCCATTTATGGGGCAAGAACTTAACGATGGCATTGCCCGCATGGCTCGGCACAGAGACCAAGAAAAACCTAAAGGCTCAGAGGATGAACACGGGGCAGAGTCTCTGGGCTGGAGGGATGTCAGGAAGTCAGAGTTTGCCTGGCGACAAGAGTTCATCCTGGGACACACAGTGGGAGAGAGAACCAACTCCTGCAAGTTGTCCTTCACCGTTACACGTGTCTACCCCTCCCCCACACCCACACATGCACACTAATAATAATAATATATAAAATTTAAGGTAAGTCCAAAAGAGAGGAAAAACAAGCTTATTTAATTTTTCTCTCCTGCCTTGAGTTTGGAGTATAAAATGACTGAAAGAAAATAAACATTGGATAAGACAAAAAGTCTTTAATTGCTCTAAACGTATAATATCGCCCTCCAGTTATCCATGTAATAACATTTGCAACTCAGTCCTTACCAAGACAGTACTTGGTAGCAAACTGACTGTGTGGTGCCAGATCCGTTCGCCAGCAGACCTTGACTTACACCCACGATAATCACAAAGCTGACTTTCTTCCTCCCCCCCCCCCTCCCCCGGCACTGGGGGGTTGAGCTACTGCCCTAGCCTTTTACCATTCTCTTTTTAAAGCTAATTGGTGTCTGATAAATAAGGAAAGGAAGTGAGAACAGGCAAGAATCAGACACAGAACCCTGGGGCGTGCCACGGTGGCGGGCCTGCCCTGCACTGGGAAGTTTTCTGTCTCGCTGTGTGCAGCTCAAGACTTGAATCATCACCTGAAACCACCGGTCCTGATGACAGATAAGAGAAAGATTTAAAAAGAAAAGGCTACCAATATTTGGTTTGGCCATGTGATGCATTACTAATTACAGCCATGTGCACAAGGCAGGCCATGAACTAAAACATGTTTACTTGAAGGCTTTATATGTAATCAGGGAACCCAATGATTGGTTTTTAACAAATGAAGGAAATGCTTAATTTAAATGGCAAATTACCCAGCTTAATGTGCATGTGAACCCATCATGAGACCGATCTGTACAGCTAGCTCACTGCTCAGGTGATTCTGCACAGGGAAGGTGACAGCTAGTGTCTGTAGGGAGTTTTGTGGCCATGTCACAGCTGTCTTTTAGCTGCTTTTACGGAGAAGTTTATGGCTCTGGGGGAGCTGGAGTTCCCACGGCTCTGGAAGCTCTGGGCTCAGGTGTCACAGAACTTGTGTGTGTACACCAACAGTCTTAGAAACGCAGCAGGGCCCGCCCGCCCAGCTCATGAACGTTGGTCCTGAACCATGGCCAATGACCTGTTCAGGTCAGATAGTCCTGAAGCTAAACTATCACTAGAGTTTTCCTTTATAAGCAAAGGTCGGGGTTTGGGGATTTAGCTCAGTGGTAGAGTGCTCGCCTAGCAAGTGCAAGGCCCTGGGTTCGATCCTCAGCTCCAACAACAACAAAAAAAAAAAAAAAAAAAAAGCAAGCAAAAGTCAGCCCTGGGCGTGGGGGGCACACACCTTTAATCCTAGCACTCAGGAGGCACAGACAGGTGATCTCTGGGAATTCTAGGCCAGCCTGATCTACATAGTGAGTTCCTGGACAGCCAAGGCTATGTAGTGAAAGCTTGTCTCAAAAGAAGAAGGGGGGGGGGGTGGGGAGCCGCTCTCCTTAGCTGTAAACAAGGGCCACACTGCTCTTGTTTGTTACCTTCCGAATTGCTAAGGCTGACAGACATTAGCGGGGTTCCTAGAGACCCGCTGAGTGATGAATCAGTGGTCAGTGAAATAACCAAACCCTAGGCTGCTACTAGGATGCCTCTCTTAGATTTAAATCTTAATCCTGCCACACATTAGTCCATATGACCTCAAGCAGTCACTTAACCATCCCATGCCATTTCTCCATCCAGACAATCCATCCATACAGTGTAACGGCTTCAGTTGTTACACTCCTTAACTACCATTACTGTATTGTCCAAGTTCGGGATGGGCGTCAAGAAAAAATGCCTCCCAATCCAGCGTACTCCCTCTGCAATAGCAACCGGGGGACAGTAGAGCCTAATGGACCTCAGATGCCATGCTGTTTAGTGACCTCACTGCTGTCCCATGGTTTAAAGGGCTTCTACACACGAGCGAGCAAAAGACCCTTCCAAGTCTATGCTATTTTTCAGACATCATCTGCCAGGTCATGTATCAACTTTGGTCTCAGTGGGCCCCCAGTCTGATCGAACTAAAATGTCATGCCATTATATATGTTCTCTTATTATTTGTGTACTTACTTCTATAAAAGAAATTAGAGGCCTCATAACAGTAACAACCACCAAAAAAAATTACCAGAAAGCCCACTCCGCCTGCCAATCAATCAAAAGCCATGCTGGCAAAATAGAATCTTATTAAGAACCTATCTAAAGAAGTCAAACCTAGCACTGAACTTGGAACCAACATTACCTGAAAATGTGATGCTTACGTGGATCTCATAAGAAGGAAACAAGTAAGTTCTTAGGCCAGGAAAATATTTTTCTGAGATTTGAATCTAAGACACCTTATAGTCACACTGCGAAGGAACATTGACTTCAGGAGTCATTTTACAGAAATGACTGTCCTGTGGTTTAATAAAGATTCCCCCAAATTTAAGGGTCAGGTAAATCTGATACCTGTCCCACAGAGTAGCTACTAAGCATGCTTGTGGCCACACCACACATGGTAACATGCTGCTCGGCACACACCTGCAGAGACAAAGCATCCTTTCAGTCAGTGCTGGAGCTGTTCTTTTGGATTTATTTTTAAGTGTATCACATTAGTCAAAGCAATTTCTGTTTTTCTAAAATCTGTGGGTGTTATTTGGGGGGAGTTTTCCTTCGGTGTTTTTCCATTCTGGATCAAGTAGCTTCTCTGAGTGGAGGCGGGAAGCCACCCTGCCAGCGGGAACTCACCTTTACTCACACGCAGACTTCCAAATGGTCCAACCAGACAACAAAAATGCTTTGCACACTGAATCCTACAACACGAGGGCTTTGTTTGCAAGATTTGAACAGAAAATGACACTAAGGTGATATCTGTATTTGAAATAATTTTCAATTCCTTCTCTTGGTATTTCCCATCACCACTCCCACACAATAATGTCTCACTTACTCAAAACTCACTGATTAATGAGATATTCCACATAAGCAAATCCCACACCCTGCAAAACTGAATTTTACTAAAGCAACTTTGGTAATTTTTCAAATGGAAAATTACCAAACATAAACCAATGCATAATTACTTTCTGGCCATCTTAAATACATACTGAAATCACTTATTTGCATTTTTTCTGAATTAATTTAAGGCTATCAAGATAAACAAAATAACTATAGTTTATTAAAGGTTGGCATTGTTACTATTTTAAAAATATGTATTTTTGTTTTACGTGTATGAGTGCTTGCCTGCATGCCTATATGTGCACCACATGTGTGTAGTGCCCAAGCAGGGCCAGTAGAAGGCATCAGACCCCCCTGGAATTGGAGTTACAGGTGGTTGTGTGGAACCATGGGTTGCTGAGAACCAAGTGCAGGTCCTGCAAACCACTGAACCATCTCTCCAGCCCCTTGTTTTATAATTTTTATTGACTGTGTGTGTGTGTGTGTGTGTGTGTGTGTCCATCCACGCATGCACATATCACTGCACACATGTGGAGGTCAGGGGACAATTTTTAGGAGTCAGTATTTTCCATTTACTATGGGTTCCAGAAATCAAACGTGGTCATCAGGTTTGCACAGTTTGCATAGCTTTAATTAACCCTCTGAGTCATCCAGTCAGCCTGATAATTCAGTTTTTACCTCCACTAGAGTGGCCCCATGTTTACACACTTACAGTTCTGCCCATGCTCTTCATATCTCTGAGAGGTTTTCTAGCTCTGGATGGAGCTCAAGCTCATCCCTTTTCATCTTTATACTTACTCACATTCAGTTTTGGTCAGTCCCCCCTAGCAAGGGCTAGATGGTAGGGAGCCCATGTCCTGTCTATACAATGGCCCCGTGTGGGTCTTTGACATCTGCTTTCCTTCTAACTCACTAGAACATTATGGGTTCTTTCATGATGCAACAAACATCTTTAAAACTGACACCATGTAATAGTATTAGACAATATTAAGGACCCCAGGTCCACACTCACCGAGTCTAAACAGAAAGTCAGAGAGAGTGAACGTATGTAGTAAGGGTGGTCTGTTGGGAATTTAGTCCACAACAAGATGGTACTTAGAGCCCATTAGAGTTCCTATGCTCAGAGACCTTCAACCTAAATGGATAAATGGGTCTGATAATGTTCGTGTGGCTGCCCTATCCAGTTTCTCATGGTTTCCTTCCCCAAGCCCCTTGGTGGGATAAAGAGGATACTGACCCTATGCCTCCCAGATGTGAGGGTCAGCATTGCTTATCAACTTGACAGGATCTAGAATGGCCTAGAAAATAGGCTAGTCTGTGAGGTAGATCCTAGGTTAAGGTGATCTCAGGTGGGCCTGGGTTAAGGCCTCACCCATCTGTGGATGCCACCATTCTGTGGGATGGAATCCTAGATTGAATACAAGGAGAAAGTGAGCTGAGTACCAGAATCCATCTCTCCACTTCTGGACATCAAATACAATGTGCCCAGCTGACCTCACACCCCTGTTGCCATGCCTCTTCTGACATGAAGAGCCATCCTCCTGAACAGTGAACCCGAATAAACTTCCCTTCCCTGAGTGGTTTTTATCAGGTATTCCATCTCAACAGGAGTAACTGATATGTCAGGTTAACTGCAACTTTAGCACCATGTGCAAATTATTCCCCTGTGGCTGCTCCAAGGAATCTGGATTCACTACTCCTTCCTGCCTTCACACAAATCAGTGCCAGCACCATCATGGAGAAGAAATCCTTCAGCCAGTAGACCTTTCTATACAAATGGCCGTCATGTGCAGAGTAGCCCAGGAAGGGCTACAGGCTGCAGAGTGCCATTTCACAAAGAAAACACAGATGTGCCATTCAAAAAACACTTCTCCGGTGCAATACCACTGTGACTTCCAAAAACCAAATTACAGTATAGAATTCCCAAGTCTTCCAAGTCACAAGAGAAGCAGGGGTATGACTTCACCCTCTGCAAACCATTCCATAAGGAAAGGTGCTATGCACACCTGCACACACAGGCAGATTCACGAAAGGTGCTATGCACACCTACATGCACAGGCAGACTTGAGACGATCCATTTTTCAAGCTCCTTCCTGAAATAAAGAGTCTCACTGCTTCCAAAGATAACATGTAATTTATTCTAGATTTCCATCTTCTCTACTATAAAAGACACAGGACGTTACATAGAAACAATAAATGGAAGTGTATTTTTTTTTTTTTGTATCAAGCCAGAACAGGAAACTTTCAGTAGTTTATGGTAAAACTACGTATTTGAGCAAAGAAAGGAAAAAATTAACAATGCTCTTTTAACTGCTGGCATTTTACCTTCTCTCATCAAGAACACTGGACATGCCTGGCTCATAACTAAGAAACAAATCAACACTTAGAGAAAATTATTATATATGTGCTTCAAAGATACAATTCCCCAGATTACTTTCTGCAGTCTTCAAAAGGGAGAGGGTACTCTTTAATTTTATTCTTTCATTATGTGTATGTGTGTTTGTCTCCATGCATGTATGTGCACCACATGCATGCGGTACCCACAGAGGCCAGAAGAGGGAGTCAGAATCCCTGGAACTGGAGTTACAGGGAGTTGTAGGTAGGAACTGAACCCAAGTCTTCTGCAAGGGTGGCAAATGCTCTTAACTGCTGAGCCATCTCTACAGCCCCCCAAAGACCTACTTTTCTATTATTGTACAGTCAAAATGAGTCATAATAAAACTTTGGAATAGTAAAGACAATAAGTGAGAAATTTCAAAAACCACTAAAAAAAATGTATTAGCAGTCAAAACAGAATTATATTTATTTTTCTATCTAAATGCATTGGAATGAGTAAGTCAGCACAGGAAACAAGCACACAGAGACGTCAACAACACTGTCACCTACTGTCACCGCCTCCTCCATATCAACAATGACTCCTACCCAGAGCTGGTTTCCAGCACCCACCAGGCCCTACGAACTATACCATGAGCAAGGTAAAAGCAGGTAGCTTTGTCTGTAACAGGGTGATAGGCACAATCTATGTGGTGTTGGGAATTGAACTCAGGGCTTCATGCATGCTAGGCAGGCATTATGCCAACTAAGCTACATCTTCATCCCTGTATTTTCTTTATAAAATAAGAGTAATACTTGTCTTTGCTACCCTAGGGAGGTCATCAAAACAGTAAGATTGTGGACTTAAAAGTTGTTTTTGTTTTTTTTTTTTTTTAAGTTTTTCAAAACTAAGTTGGAAAGAAGTTGTACACAAACAAAACTATAGTACTAACATGAAAAAGCAATAGAAAAGCAGGTCATGTATCCTTCTACACTCCCAAGAGAAGATGACAATCTATAGTAAGAACAAAGTGGGAAAGCCTGAACTTGGGAGTCTGGAGACTCAGGCTCAGACCCGCTGCTCCCAAGCTGCCTCACCTGGCTTTTGTTTCCTTTACAGGAGTTTTACCTTGGAGCAAATACTGCCTGTCTTGCCGAAATGAACTAAAGTTCTGGGCATCAAAGAATCCTATAAATTTAAGAGGAAGATATCTGTAAGAGATTAATGAGTCAGACTTGCCCAGTAAGAAATCTGAACTTTGGGATTGAGCATAAAGCACCTATCTAACATGTATGAGGCTCTGGTTTGATTCTGGCACTAAAACCAAAACAAAACCAGAAAACAGTCCCGAGTTTAATGGCATATAGCCTGATGGTGGCTAAGAAGCAGCGATTCCTCCTAAAACGGGTCAGGAAGAAGCCAATGAAGACAGGGTGGGAAAGCCTTCACAGAATAAACCTCGAAGAGCTAGGCTATTAATTACCAGTGAGCCAGGGCTTTCCACGTTGGAATTCTGAGCACATAGCTATGGATTTGAACCCCTCTGAGTCTGCTGGAACTTGTAGATGAGAACATCAGATCATATTGTCCCCGTTCCTGGTTAAGACGGAGCACATAAACCCTAACTCTAAACAGGGGTGTCCAGCATTCCAGAATAAACAGCAGCTCGTGAAGAAAGCAGCAGAGGGGAAGGAGAGGAGAAAATAGAACCAACGAGCAACAGCAGATCAGCCACCATGTAATTAAAAGGAAGAGAAAACAGCCTGTGGCCAAGTTCAACTCAAGGCTGAATTCCTATCAGAAAACACGAGAGGCCAAAGACTACATCTGGATAATACTTGAAATCCGAGGCTGGTCTTTGAAAAAACATTGTACAAAGATTATCAAAACATGCATCTTTCTTTCTACTCATTTTCTTATTTTCCCTACACTTACCAGTTCTGCTTTGTCAGAGGCAAACTTTTTTTCCTGTGTGTATGCTGAACATGCATATGTGTACATGTGTGTTTTACGTACATATGCATGTGTGGGGCACATGAATGGGGAGGCCAGGTTAACAAGGGTTCTTTGGTTGCTATCCACCGTGTTCACTGAGGCAAGGTGTGGTAGTTTGAATGTAATTAGCCCCTGTAAGCTCATAGGGAGTGGCACTATTGGGTATGGCCTTGTTGGAGGAAGTATGTCCTGGGGGTGGGCTTTGAGGTCTCATACACACCCAAGTCACACTCAGTGCTTCATTCCACTTTCTGTTACCCTCAGATCAAGATGTAGCCAGCACCATGTCTGCCTGTATGCCACCGTGCTCCCCACCATGATGATAATGGACTAAACCTCTGAAAATGTCAGCCACCCAGTTAAATGTTTTCCTTACAAGAGCTGCTGTGGTCATGGTGTCTCTTCACAGCAATAGAAACCCTAGACACAGGTTCTTTCATTTGAGCCCAGAGCTTACCACTACAGCTAACCAGACTAGTCAGCTTGCCCCAGGGATCCCATTTCTGCATCCTGGGTGCAGAAATTATGGCATTTACATGGATTCTGGGGTTCACCTCCCCAGCCCTCACCTGCAGATTCTTACTGGTCCCGCCGTCTCACCGACAATAGTTCTAATGTTAGGATGCACAGACACCATACAGTATATTTTTTATTCCTATTCTTAAGAGTCCTCCCTTGTGACTAACAGCAGACAGAAAACACACAGACAACCAGCAGCCAACCAAGGTGGCTGGGACACCATGAGTCGGAATCCTTCCAGAATCGTCCTGGATTAGCAGATGTTCACCTCACCACTCACCCCATCAGAGTATTTTGTGGAGCCTTTCCAACCTGATGCCCTGAAAATCATGAGAGAGTGTGGTTTCCATTCACTGGGTTCAGATGAAACTCTGGACCCACACGGTAAGGCTCAAGCACATCAAAGGTGACATGAGATACTAATGTCATCATCCATATTCTTTTATATCTATTTATATAAGTATGACCCCCTACTTCACCTGAAGGCTTGACTATATGAAATGATTTTGAATTACTCTCATCTAATGGCTATTCTTATTAAAGCCAACATCTTAATGTTGCCATGTGTGATTTTTCTAGTCCCCAACTACTTTATCATCTCCATCTCCACAACTACAGACGCAACAACCAAGCTGTGGTTGAGTCATGAAACACACAGGTCCAGGTGAGGGTCCTCAGACTCACTACACTACTCTAGCACATCTGCTTTACAGTAAGGACGTTTAACACGACCCTACACTTCTGCCAGAGGACTGGAAGGAAGAGGCCACGACAGTGTTGGAGATCAAACCACAGTGTATGTGTGCGCATGGGTATGTGTGTGTATGTGTATGTTGTATGTGTGTGTATGTGTGCATGTGTATATGCATATGTGTGTTGTATATGTGTGTGTGATTTGTATGTGTGTGTACACGTGTATGTGTGTGTACATGTGTATGCATGTGTGTACATATGTGTGTGTGATATCCATGGAAATAGAGACCAGAAGTCAACCTTGGGTATCATTTCTCAGGAACCATTCACCTTGGTTTGGGGATTTGGGTTTGTTTTGTTTTGCTATGTTTTTTGGTCTTTTGGGTTTTTTGTTTGTTTGTTTGTGTTTTGTGTTTTGTTTTGTTTGTTTGTTTGTTTGTTTGTTTGTTTTTTGAGTCACAGTATCTCATTGGGACCTGGGGCTGGTCATCAGGCTAGGCTGGCAGGCCAGTGAGCCCCAGGAACCCACCATGTGTCTCCCAGCATTGAGATAACAAGCATGCACCATCATGTCTGACTTTTTATATGGATTCCGGGAACTGAACTTGAGACTGAGCATGAGTACGCATGCTTAAGTAGCAGGCACTTTATGGACCAAGCTATGTCTCCCACCTGCACCCAAGACCTTGCACATATGCATGGCAAGAGCTAGCCTAAGCTACATCCTCAGCTAAAAATATTTTTACAAAGAATCCAGAAAAATGTACTGCTCAAAAGGCATGTGGTCCGTTTTTCCGAGATCTACATTTGACAGACTTCAGAGACTCACAGACAGGGTCAGCTCCATGACAAACGAGAAGCAGTGCCCTCTTCCTACCAAGGTCGGCTGCAAAGAACACTCTAACCTTGGCAGAGTCCTCAAGGGGTCAGACAGGAACTTTGGGGCAGGGAGAGGCAGCAGGGATTGAAAATGCGGCCCATCTTAAACCACCCCTTGTTTTTCAGACTGGAAAGGACTGGAAAGCCTGAATTACCTCAGCTCCCTTCCTCCCACGGCTTCTCCTGCTCTGTAGAGCAGTCCTCGTGGAGATGAGCCCCCAACAGCCTGGCCTTGCCAGGACAAACTTTGGCTCATGTCCTCCAGTAAGGCCACAAGTCTTCCGAAGGTCAAACAAAATACGGATAATTTCCACCCAGAAAGGAAGTGTGTTTTCTGGAATGAAGTCCCAGCTCAGCCGTGACATGGTGTACCATGAGGCAAGCAAGCTAAAGACTGGGAAGTGGGAACGGCCTTCATTTTTAATCAGTATTTTCTGAAGGATAGTACTGATAACAGGGGGGGAAATGTGACTGGCCTTGATACTCAGATCTGTACTGGGCCTTTGCATTTCATATGGAAAGATATTTGAAATAAGCCTGTCACTAATGAAGCTTTAAACCACCATATATAAACTCAGATTCCAGCACCATTCACAGAAAAGGCTTGACATCTCTTTCTGTATTTTAGTGAATATGTTTCCACAAATCCTTATTGTAGCAAATGATTTCCTTGTGCTGGTGGTTCTGAAAAGAAAAGATAAGAAACAGGGCAGAGAGAGAGAGCTCTTTGATGTCTACTTCTTACGAATGGCTAAAAACTCTTTTATTTCCAAACACTAAGGCATGTAGCTGGTAGCAATCTGCAGGCCTGGATTACAAACATAATATTCTTAATATTCTCTCGAGTGTGCACACTAAAACAAAAAGAAATCTCAACTCTATTTTTTTGCCAACAAAATGAGTAGCAGAGACACAAAAATCTGGCCTCAAAGTTCTGCCTCTCCCTCTCAACTTACCAGGACACCCAGCTCTTTTCACGTGTGTGTGTGTGTGTGTGTGTGTGTGTGTGTGTGTGTGTGTGCATGCATGAGCACACAGGTGAGCACACACATGCATAAATGTGAGCATGGAGGTGGACGTCAGGTGTCCGTCCTAATGGCTCTTCACTACATACTGAGGCAGGACCTTCTACTTGAAGCCAGAGCTCTCTGAGGTAATCTAGCCAGGCTCTTGCTCCAATGAGCCTGCCTCCACCTCCCAAGCTCTAAGCCCCACACCCACCTGGCATTTACTGAGCTGCCAGAGGTGGGATCTCTGGTCCTCACATTTGCACAGGTGTACTCTACCCACAGAGCGACATCCTCGGCTCTCTTCCTTTTTCATTTTTAAAACTTCCTTATTTCTCACCACTGAACGTGCATGCACATACACAGGTGGCTATCAGAGGACATTGTGGCTCTGGTGCTCTCCTTTCTTCTTTACATGGGTTCAGGGGTCAAACTCAGGTTGCCCAGGCTTGCCCAGCCATCACTTTACCTGCTGAGCCCTCTTTCTGTCCTTTTTACTGAAAAGTTTAGGAGAGTAGAAAAACTGAGCTGGGAGACACAGAAGAGCTGACTCTGCACATACCTCCTTGTTTCCTGTTTTCATTCTGCACAGTCACAGCTGGAAATTAGCATTTAGGATTCCCCACCCCCCACCTGAAAG
This sequence comes from Onychomys torridus, assembly GCF_903995425.1. Lineage (NCBI taxonomy): Eukaryota > Metazoa > Chordata > Mammalia > Rodentia > Cricetidae > Onychomys > Onychomys torridus. Next base: position 72,088,369 of record NC_050452.1, on the reverse strand, counting down.
CTCTCATCCCAGGTGTCTATACTGCTCAGAGAGGCGGGGGCCAATTGAGTATGTTCCCTGTGGGTACACATGACATTGATGCATACTGTGTTTCTTTACAGAAGTGTCCAAAATGTGTGTTTGGGGAAACAGGAAGAAATATGGTCAAAGAACTCATCAGGGATGTAATTCCATGCACACTAGTGGGGCCTTTAGTGCATGTGCATTCTAGAAGTGTAACGTAAACACTGACTTGATTATGCTTTTCACTTGTGAATATGCACGACAGTCCCACACACTTGGCCACACAGCTGTTAAATATATTAAACTAACATGTCCCCCTCATAATACTTGGGACTGAACACATTGCACATACTAGGTAAGTACTGAGCTATGCCCTCTGCCCTTTGGCATGTTCACTTGAATATCATGTATCCTATTAGTGACTAAAGGCCTTGGTCTGGAGGGGGTTGTTTGAATTTTGTCCCATAGATTTTCTCAGGTTTTTCAAATACATCTGATGGCTTACCTTGTAATTTGAAATTATTTTACTAAAATTACATTCTATGGACAGAGGCCTCTTGACATGGAGTAGTGTTGATCCCATAGTGTTGATTCTATGATTTCAATACTTAATTCCTTAAAGTCCCTAAGAGAAGGGACTGGCCAAGAACAATGAGAGACAAAAACACGGCCAGTGAGATGAGGATCAGAAACTTCCTGCTGTGGATTTGGGTTTGTATGTTTGTGGCATCCCATTGCGAGGCAGCCCCAGATGGCCTTGAACTCCACAGCCTCCTGCTCCAGCCTCCCAAGCACCAGGATTATAGGTGTGTGCCACAAGGTCTGGCCCAGGTGTTAGGAATCTTGAATTGACTTCTAGGAAGTTGGGTCGCCTTATGAAGGTCATGACTTTTCTGAGTCTGAGTGAGTTTCAGATTCTAGTTTATAGTAGTGATTGTCGCACAAGATGGTAATGTCATGAAAGAATGTGTAAGCAAGTACCTAGAAACATTATTGGTGCTTAGTCATCAGAGAGCAATCACCATGCTCATTCACACTTTTTGGAGAGCATGGTCACTCAACAATAAAGGAAATCTAAGCCCAGTTCTGCCATCAGTTGAGCTGCCCAGCCTCTCTGCAGAAGTACTTCATCATCCCCTAATATGTCATGTGATAATCAGCATAACTGTAAGCATACTGTTCTTCGTTGTTTTTTTACTCTTTGGGGGGCCCCCACCATCCAGCTCCCAAATAAATCACACTCGGTGGCTTATTTGTAGTTATAAACACTCGGCTTTAGCTTGGCTTGTTTCTTACCAGCTTTTCTTAAATTATCCCGTCTACCTTTTCCTCTGGGCTTTCCCTGTTCTCTTACTTCTGTAAACCTTACTCTTACTCCATGGCTGGCTGTGTAGCTGGGTGGCTGGCCCCTGGAGACCTCCTCTCTCTCTGGCTGCTAGATCCTAGATCTCCCTTTCCAGATTTCTTCCCCTACATATTCTCTCTGCCTGCTAGCCCTGCCTATTTCTCTCTCCTGCCTCACTATTGACAGTTCAGCTCTTTATTAGACCATCAGGTGTTTTGGACAGGCACAGTAACACAGCTTCGCAGAGTTAAACAAATGCAACATAAACAAAAGTAACACACAGCAAACTTTACAACTTAATTGCAAAGGGTCACAGGCATAGGAAACTCCCATAGTATTTACAAAAACACTAGACAGGAACCTAAATGTTCATCACCGATGGTGGCACACCTATGACCATGAAACACAGACGCTGCATTCTCAATGGTATACACTAATTTTTTAACTGCAGGAAAAACATGTCAAGAATAGCTGGTTGCTACGATGCAGGCCTGTGATTCTTGGGTTATGACAAGTCTGAGGCCAATGTGGGCTGCAGAGTGGGCCCTTAGGTCATCCCAGGATGCCATGTCAGACCCTGGCTCCAAAACACACACACACACACACACACACACACACACACACACACACATGCACGCACAAGCGCACGCGAAATAAAAGAAAAATTAAGTTCTTAGATCTTTATATGTATATAAACATACAGAAAAAGAGTTGAATGAATAATTGTAAAGAGCATTTTCCTACAATAGAGGACCCTTGATGCCAGAGATGAACTGGGAAATGAAGAGGTCTGACTTTGTTCTATGTCCTTCCACATTGCATGGGGTGGAGGGGGCATGTGTGTGTGCATGCATGGGTGTGCATGGGGGGCATGTGTGTGTGTGTGTGTGTGTGTGTGTGTGTGTGTGTGTGTGTATTTGAGACAGGATCTCATGTAGCCCCAGGCTGGCCTGATCTCACCATGTAGCCAAGGATGACCTTGAAGCCCTGCCTCCACCTCCCAAGTGCTGGAAATCCAGGCATGTATTACAATGCCCCATTATTCAGTGCTGGGACCTGAACCCGTGGGCTTCCTGCATGCTAGAAGAGCACTCTACCCACTGAGCTACACCTCCAGCCTTCCTTCTTATTTAACTATTGCCGTGCAAATGTTTTTGAGTATTAGTTGCATAATTAAAAACTACAACTTGTATTCTCCATTATGGTAATTCAGACCAAGGCCAGTGTTGCTGGATTAGCTTCCACCCTGGTTGTCTTATTTCAGGTACCACAGAAACAACTCCAGCATCCCTCCAGGATGCATAACTCTGTCTTCGTGTACCCCTGCCCCCACGACATCCTTCTGTCATCTTGGAAGCGTTAGCCCAACTTCCTCCTTCTCTCTGGACTACAATCCTACAGAGCTGGAGTCTTAGCTGGCAGGCATGGTGCCCAATGCCTGTAATCCTATCACTTGGGAGGCTGAAGCAGGAGGATTGCCACAAATCCCAAGCTACCCAGAGGCAAAGACAGAGAACCTGTCTCAACACACACATATAAAATGCAGTTGTGAAAACACCTAGCTTTGCATCTTGGCTCTGCCTATATCATGAGGCTTTGTTCTCTTGTTTGCAATGGTATTTATCTCTACTCTGCAGGGAGTGCAGGAGGTATCCAAACAGATCAAATGTTCAAAACAGGCATATTTATCCTGGATTTAGGTATATGAGAAGCAGAGTGCTAGACAGTGAACCCAGGGCCTTGCACTTGGTAGGCGCCACTTAGTATAAAATGCTCCCCAATGTGGCCTCCCATGCTCTCGTCCCTTCCTGGTCAGGAAGCATTCACAGAGTTAGGCAAAGCTCTGTCCGTTCGCCTCCACCGCACCTCATAGTGCCATCGTGGAAGGTCCCAGACTACCAGGGAAGGCAGCATTTTGCAGTGGGGGCCCTGGAGGTGTGGAGTGCAGTGCCAGGCATGTGGTTAGCATTTAACCTCGGAATCACAACAGTCAGATCCACAGAACCAGGGCAGACACATCCAGGCTGGCAGTTACAGCAGGGTGCTGGTTTCTATTCTCAGTTCGTGTCACTGACTTACAGTCAAGCTAGTTAAACATACAAGCGGCCATTCTCAGTGGTAGCTGGACAGGGTCCCCGGGAAACAAGAATCCCCCAGCAGTTGTCCTCAGACCACCTGTTTCTCAATAGTTTTAATTCTCTGCTCCAAACCTTTCTAACAACTGCTATTACCAAGGCAGCTGATTGAAACTGACTGCTACTTCCTTCCCCGATGGAAGACCCCAAAAGATGAACAAGAGACACAAAGGACCCCAGCTACCCTCCCCCTCCTAGGCTTCTGGGTGTGTTTCTGGCCCCAGTAGATGTTTGCGGAATGATCAGGGACAGAATCTGTGTGTAGAGAGTAGAGCAAAGCCTTCACTCTCCCAGGGTCACATTTTCAGCCATTCCTATTTGCAACAATAACAGTGTACATCATCAAAAAGTTGAAAATCAGCCTGTTTGGGTGAGGATGCTGTCACTCCCTGCTCACTAAATGAATTTATTCAGTCTCTCTGACCCACATTCAGAGACAAAGCAGCTATGGCCAGGGCAGGCTTCCCTCCAACTGTCTTGTTACTAACATGCCTACTGGCTGACTGATCCCAGGGAGACCAGTTTGCTGCACTGTCTGGAAAGGCATCCTGCTGCTCTCTGAGAACCAGCCTAGGGACCCTGACAGCATCAGGCAGGGCACCTGGAACAAGTCAGCAGTTACAGGACAACCTGGGAAACTCTGCTGATCGCCCCAGCTTACAGTTCCTCGGTGTGAAACACTGGATTCAAGGCAGCAAGATGGCTCAGCCAACAAAGCATTTTGCTTTGCAAACGAGAGGCCCTGAGGTCAGATCTCCAGAATCCAAGGGAAAAACCAGGTATGGTAGAGAGTGCTTGCAACCCCATGGATGGTTAGAGGGAAGCAGAGACTGGGGACTTGCTGGCCAGCTGGTCTGATCTAACTGGTGAAGTCAATGAGAAACCCTGTCTCAGACAAAAAGTACAAAGGGTCTGAGGCCTGACATCCAGGCTGTCCTCTGACACCCACAAGCATGCATGCATACACATACACACAGAGACTAAATAATTAGATTTGCCAGCACTAATAACTCAACCCACATCAATATTTTGGCCTCATTAGTGAGTGGATAGAAAGATAATTTGTCATATGAGCTATTGGAGCCAAATTCACTGCAATGATGGGAATCAGCAGGCCACCTGAGGTCATGCTTCAATTGAAATCCATGGTTAAAGGAAAACTAAGGCTGATTTGGTTTGGCTTATCAACAGGAGATCTCACAAGGAACTATCAGGAGCAAACAATGGCAGCTGCCTCAGGAACTGCACTGGCCTCTAGATACCTTCCAAGAGAGGACTGCTGTCCCTCAACAGCTGACCAAGCCCCAGGGGTCACAGCACTTTAAGGAATGAAGAGCTGAGGAGGCAAAGGGAGACCTGAACTGTTCTAAGAGGGAATTCTGGCTTAAGCCAGTTCCCAACACTGTCATTACAGCTGATGGCACACCCCATCCCCAGGCTCTCTCTTCTTTTCTCCCTCAACTCCTTGATGAGGGCAGGATGAGCCCTTGAGGGACCTCAAGATGCCATGGGTGTAGTGAACACACATGGTAAGCAGTACAGCCAAGGCTGGCCTTCCTCTGGTTCAGAATCCTGACATGTGGTCCATTGACAAAATGCCAATGCCAGCCTTCTCTGCCACCCCAGCATGCTCTCTTCCATAAGGTCTTCTGGACCACAGCCCAAGTAGACTCACAGAGATGAGGTACAGATGGGAACATGAGCTCTATTATGAAGACCCACAGAGGCTGTCTAGTGAGAACTTAGAGTCAGAGAATCTGAGCTTGCTTTACCCAGCAGGGCTGCATAATGAGATGATTTTGCCATGGGCGTGTTTACCAGGTATTTGGAAGGGTCTACACTTGACTATATGGTGTGCTTTGATCTTGCAAGGGGGAGGTCTTTCGCCTCTCCCCTTGGCATATTATAAAAAGCCCTTTTGAATAAAGCTCTGGGCACAGCTGGGTATTGATCCAGGGCCCTCCTGAAGCTATCCTGTGTCTCTGTCTTTCTTATTGTCTCTTTCTATCTTTCTACCTAATATTTCCTCATTCTTCTTTCCTCCACCTAAGAACCCTTCAAAAGTTGGGATCAGGTTGTAGCTGGAACCCCACAGACTCCACACTCTATAGTATGGCATCAGAAGACTCAAGTACTGACTCTGGCTTCATCAAAGTGAAGGCATATGAGTGCTGAAAGACCCCATCCATGGAATTATGAAACCTGAGGACACAGAAGCACTCGGAACAGGTCAGAAGAAGCGCAATGCTTCATTGTATGCTCAATGATGTCAGTAGCTCACCATTTCTAGAGGGGAAGACAAACTACCAAGGGTGTTCTGGGCACAAAAGACCATCATTTATTATCAAAGAAAGAACTCAAAGAGGATACACTCCAAAGCTAGGAGTTCCTGACAGGTTTGGATGGTGAAAATTCAAATGCAGTCCCACAGTTTGCATAAAGACACAACCTAGGTGCAGGAGAGGCGGCTCAGAAGTTGTTAAGAGCACTCACTGCTCTTCCAGAAGTCCAGTTCAGTTCCATCATCCATGTCAGATGACTCACAACCACATGTAACTCTAGCTCTAGAAAACCTGATGCCCCCCAAGCAGATAGACAGACAGACAGACACACACACACACACACACACACACACACACACACACACAATAAAGCTTTTTTAAAAGCCATAACAGAAAAGAAGATTTCAAAAAAATCTCTAGTGCTAAATACTACTCAACACTATTTAAATCTAACCTCACAGCTGAGAAGCCAGGCTGGTCTAGCACCGCACTGGGGCCACAGTCTTAGCCTCTGTCTTTCTGTGACATAACCAAGATAAGTTATGGTCTGCCCAGCGAAGAATGATACTGTCATTTGGGGGCCTGGTATATGCCCCCAAGGGCAGACTACTTCCAGGCTACTTTGGTTTGGTTTGTCTGTGTTTTGGTTTAGCCCTGGCAATCTGGCAGGCAGTCAGTTTCCAAGGGGAGCCCTATCCATGGTGTGGATGCCCCAGGCTTGAAGTCCTTATTCATTTTTGTAAACAGAGCCCAGTTGCCACAGCGACTGGTGTTGTGCGCAGCTGCTTAATAGCAGAGGTCACCCAGAATGTTCCTTAGGCCCTAAGGTCTGTTCTTACGCATCTATGGTCAGGAGGAGCTATGGTCACACCAACTAATACTTCATCCAGGAGTGTGAGCCCTGGGGACTGCAGAGCCAGCTGCTACACAGAGACAGGATTCTGTCCCACCTGCAGATCCTGGCCTGGAGGCTCAGGAAGACTGAAGGGCATAGGAAGAGTGGAAACTTCCTGTCAGGGGCTTTAACAGTCCCCAGGGCAGTGAGATGGAGCAGAGGAGAGAAGGATTAGAGAAGAGAAATCCGATCTGGGCCAGAGACACTTGTGCATTGTCAAGTCCAAAAGAAACCAGACAAATGGCTACCTGTGGTGCCTGTTAGCACACCCCAAAGCACATGCTGGCCTCCAGGCTCACTCAGTACTTGTGACTCTTCTCAGCTCTTCTCACCCCACACCCTAAACTTCTCCATTGCGTGAACAGCACCCCCCCCCCCAGGGCTTCTCATTCCTATATAATCCTGCCATCTTGTCCAGGGTTCTCTTGGTCATCTCTTCTCTTCCCTTCTCTCTCCTCTCATGGCCCAGTTCACTCTGCTGACCACGTTCGGTGTACCACTTTGTCTCTGCTCTAGACTCTTCACTATGCCTCTGGCTGCACTCTTTTCCTCATATCTACAATAAAAACCTTCCCCTCAACCACACCTTGGAGTGGTCACATCCTCACCCTACGCATGCATGGTATATGCTCACTGATGCCCTTTCCCCTTCTGGGCAAGGCAGAACCTTTTCTCCCACCCCACAGCAGGAAGCTCACTGCTCCTTCCTTCTAGCAGGAAAAACTGGACTGGAGTCCTAAGGTTTCTTCGGGTTAAAAACCACTATTACTGTTTCCACCTCCCCAAGGCCTGGAGATTTGCTAGGCCTGTGATACACACTGAGTAGATGATGAGCACAACCCATGTGGGAACAGCTGATACCTGTCTGTGTGCCTTGGGAATATCTACCCGCAAAAATCAGGAATAGTTTGCCTTCTACTTGGAGAGTACAGCTTCTGTCCTTCAGCTTGATCACAAAAACTACTATGAAAGTCACTTAGGGCCAAGGAGACGGCTCAGTGGGTAAAGTATCTTCGTGAGGACTAGAATTTGGATCTGCAGCACCCACATAAGTGCCAGGTGGGTGTGGCAGCCAAATGGTAACCCAAGCACTCAAAAGTCCAAGACAGGAAGATCCCTGAAGCAAGGTGGCTAGCTAGACTAGCCTGACCAGAAAGCTCTGGGATCACTAGAGAAACTCCACCTTAATATATAAGGTGGAGAGCAATAGAGGACTACCCACAATCCACCTCAGGCCTCTATATGCATGCACATTCATAAACATGCATAGACACACATACAACAAACAATAAACAAAAAAAATGAGACTATTTATAAGTCAAGTCCCTTCCTTTGGACAAAATCAAATCACCCTGACTGGAGCCACAGAAGTTACAGGACATATGTGAACACAAAGCCCACTTGGCAGTCTGTCAGACCCATCTTAACTTTCAGACCAACCTTCAACTGAAAAACAGATGCAATAATCCGTTTTTGGAAGCTGAGGGTGTGGCTCACATCTGTAATCCCAGTACTTGGGAGACTGGAGCATGAAGGTCAGCCTGGAATATGGAGTGAGTTGGAGGCTAGCCCAGACTACAAAGAGTGAGACTGTCTCAAAGGAAAAAGAATTCAGCCTGGTACCATATTCAGACGCATAGCCATTTAAAAGACCAGTGGAAATAACACTGGCCATTCTCAAAAATACACATTTCTGTCTTTACCAAAAGAACCCATCAGATTATTTATTATAAGGTTGAAAATCCCCTAATTTATTCTAGTAATCCATGAACCTATAAACATGGGCCGAACCTACTTTGCAAACAGAGCTAAATGTTCAAATCCTGGAATTCTTGTCATTCTTGCCCTTATATTTTTTATTATAAGCCAAACAAAAACCAAATAGTTAAGATTGTTCTTAGGCAAGTAACTTCAACCTTCAAAGACTCCCTGTTAACCTCTGTTCACATAATGTGTTTCCTTTCCCTACTGAACATCAAAATATGTCACAATTAATTACCTCTGTTTAAAGTCCTTTTAAACATAATGGCCAATTTATTTTAACAGGGAAAGGGGGTGCGGACTCTGGACAGGGGCTGGTGCATGGTGTGTTCAAATCCGCTTCACTTCCTTCAGGGACAAAATGACAAGACAATATGCATGGAGCTTCATTAGCACATACAGTGTTAAAAACAACCCAGAGTTGGAGTGGGTGTTTGAGCTAGAAGCCAGAGAACTTACACGTATTTTATACTTCCACTATTGAACACATTTAAAACATTTATCCACCACCAAAACCAAAAAAATCCACAACAGAATTAGAACTAGCAAAACAATTAGCTTTCTATCCCTTTTTATAACTCATGTCCATTACCTATATTTAGTCTTCCTCATCCCTGACACTCAGTCTTCTGTTCTCTTTTCTATACCTTCTACTGAACCCACATGTACATTTGTTTATATATACACATACATATATATTATTGGCTATGTTCTGAATATGAGGGAGAACATTCAGTTTGATTCTTTCTGAGAATATATAATCTTTAATATTTTACATTCTAAGTCTATCCATTTTCCTACAGATTTTATGATTTCATTTTCTTTAGCTGAATAGTATTCCATTTTAAATATATTCCAAATTTTCATTATCCATTCACCTGTTTATGGACAACTAACTTAATTCCAATTCTTTGCCAAAAAGAACAGTTATATATAGTCTTTGGGTCTAGTTAGTGTATGTGTTTTTTTTTTTTAATTTGCAACATTTTTAAAATAAAGTGCAAAATAAAAAATTAAATAAACATAAAACATATACGCTTTTTCTTCCTATGTTGTCTATTTTTTGTTCTATTTTGCCTATGAATGATGTAAGTAAAGAGAGAGTAGTTTTTTTCTAAGACCCCACCCTAACATAAGAACTTCAACAGCTAGAGTTCCAAGTGCAAGAACAGCTTAGAAAATGCAAAGGGCTAAGAGTAGGGCGAATGAAAACACACTTGCAAAAGGCTCTGGATTAAATCCTTAGTACCCCTCCCCCCCAAAAAAAATAAATAAAGACAATTCAAAATTAGCCTGGAGTGGTGGTGCACACCTAGGATGCCAATGCTTGGGGAGTGGAGGCTGGAGGATTAAGAGTTCAAGATCAGCCTCAGCTACATGAGATGGATGGATGAAAGGAAGGGAAGGAGGGAGAGAGAGGAGACTGAAGGAAAGTAGGTGGATTCCATCGTTTCGTTTTCTACTTTGTGAATTTAAACTTCAAAGCCTTCTTTCCTAGTTAACGGGGCACTAATGCCACATTCCATAAGAAAGCGCACATGGAAACACAGTGTCCCTCCATAGCAGAGAACTTTGCAAGCACTGAGGTCTCCTTTGATGAACCAAGACAGATTACCCATAGTCCTTTGAGTCTGCATAAGGACACTGTACTTTCCATCATTCCTTCACCTATTTTCCACAACAGTCTTTTCAAAAATGTCCAAATTGATGACACCAATACTGTCATCTACAATGTCACTGTACCAGGCTCTCTTCTAAGCCCTTTACACAGAATCATAGGTTTGTTTCTCACAACCACTCTGATATACACAATCAGTGTCCTGCTTTTCACAGGTTAAAAAAAAAAGTGGAAGCTGAACTATATTAACTCACTAAAAAGTCACCAAGCTACTGAGGGAAGAGGTTAAACCAAGGTAGGCCACAGGGCAAGTGTGAAGCTGGCGTATAAGGCAAGCTGCCTTCCAGCTTCCAAGATCAAAGGGTGTTTCTCCTGGAGAAAACAATCCAGTTAGTCCCTGGACTGTGCTAGTGACCCAAACATATATCCTCACTCTATAGAGAGTGCAACCACTGGCGTGGTAGACAGTCACAAACACCTGAGGAAAAGGGACCCACATTTCCTTCATTATCTGCTCAGTTTCTCAGTGCTTGTCATGTTAATTTTACATATATTTTCTACAATGCCAGGTAGCCTTTGCAAATTACATAAGAAAATATTTAAAGCCCCCAGAAAATGGAACTACTTGGACATAAAATGATGGAATTTCCACCCCATGTTTCTTCTACATTGCAATGTTTGGATGGCACCTTGGGATTCATGTTTCTTGTGTCATTAGCAGGGAAAGTCAAGCTGGGCTCCCGTAAGGCTCGGTCCCCACATAGTGGTAGTATTTAGGGAAGTTCTAGACACTTGGGAAGGAGCCTTAGCTAGACAACTAAGGGAATGAGTCCTTGGGGATGTCTTAGCCTGGCTCATTGGTTCTGTCCTTCATTGAGTGAAGGACTCTTCCTATACACACTTCTGCCTCCCAGGCACCAAGAGCTGGACCCTCTGAAGCCACAAGTCAAGAGAAACCTTTCCTCCCAAACTTGTCCTTCCAGGTTTTGGTGACAGTGACCACCACCCTGACCAGTTCACCCCTCGACCTGGGAAAGGATGGCCATTCAGGGAGTGTTTTGTGAGAGAAGTGTCTGGAAACCAGAACACTGACCATGTCCGTCTAGCTCAGTCTTAGAGGCTCACGGGAAAAGTCCTTATGCTCAAACTACAAACTTGAGACTTAGTTAGAAAGCAAAATCTTTTGAGCCATCTAAATTATGACAAAATGTAGTCACTTTTAGACAGTATCTAACTGTCCAGAAGCCATTTGCTCACCATCAACACTGAGAGGGCTTTCCATTAAATAAGTTCCATGCAGCTTTGCAGATCTAGGGCTAGAAGTGGAGGTAGATCACAGGACAACGTAAGAAAGAATTCCATCAGCCAGGAGGTTTTTGTTTTTGTTGTTGTTGTTGTTGTTTTATTTAAGCAAAGGCTGAGGATTTCCATCAGCAGGGTATTGGGTAATTTGTACCAATTCAGGCTGAACTGGACGTGATGAAGATTCTTTAAAATGTCAACATACTAGGAGACTTCTATAGTGCCCTATGAACATAAATTATTTCCAAGTATAACTTGCTTGAGGATAACGCTGATAATGAGATAAAAATTCTGGTATCAGAGCTGAGGAGATGGATCAGTGGGTAAAACGCTTGCCATGCAAACATGAGGGCCTAAGTTGGGTTCCCGGTGCACACTTGTAATTCTAGTTCTTAGGGAGGCAGGGAAGCAGAGACAGGAGGCTTCCTCTGGGTTGACTGACCAGATAGCTCTGGTCCCCGTGAGAGACCCCCATCTCCAGAAAACAACAAGAACAAAGAGGAGGACAGCTCATGAGAAAAGAATGAAGTTAACTTCAGGCCTGTGGGTGTGTGTATGTGCACAGCCACTGAGACATTCTAATGTCATGAAAACATAAGCCACAAGTTAACTAGGCAGTGATTGATAAAACCACACCAATACTGATCAGGGTACAGCTTAGCAGAATATGGTCAGTGGCAGGCAGGGTTTTGTGCATAAAAGCACAATATTATTAGTTCTTCAAAGCAACGCAGTGAGACAGATACTAGGTCACCTCCATTTTATTGACCAGAACTGAACAAGGTCGCAAAGCCATGTCAAGGCAGAGATAGGGTATGCATCCAGGCATCTGGCTATGAGTCAGTTCACCAAAGCACCATGCTCACTTAAGCTCTCGTTAGGGGTGAGGAGGATTTTCCTTTTAGATTGGGTCATATAAATATCCTAAAACATAAAATAAAACTTGCAGTCTATTGAATAAAGTTCTTTTGATATAAGACCATCACACATTTCTAATCTCTGTGCAGTATGTATTGAACTTACTTAACTAATCTGCTGTACTGGACCAGTGCTCAGAAAGTTAGTTCAGCGCCAAGATCAGAGGTCCAAGTAATAGCTTAGACATCAAAAGAATCTGGTGCAAGGGCTGGAGAGATAGCTCAGCTTTAAAGACACTGGCTGCTCTTCTAAAGAAACCCAGGTCCCGTTCCCAGCACCCATGTGGCTGCTCACTCCCATCTGTAATTCTAGTCTCTGGGGATCTGACATGATCTTCTGGCCTCCTCAGGCACCAGGCACACACATGGTGCAAAGACATACATACCAACAAAACACTCATACACATAAATGTAAAGAAATGAAAATAAAAATAATTAGACTCAAAATCGGTGGCAGTGCTTTCCCATGACAGTATAACAAGCACAATGTATTAGATATTAATGTTTCTTTTAAAGATGAGATAATGGCTGGCCTTCAACAATGACAGTTTCCACTACAAAATCTGCTTCATGGAATACAGGCTCATGTTGAACACCTGACTAAATGGACACTTAGTAAGATACTACTCTATTGCCTTCCCTCTTCCTCTGGTCACCTCATTTTAAAAGACGGGCGCACTACGGTCGAGTCCTTGCCTAGAATGTGTGAAACCCTACGTTGCATCCCCAGCCTCAGTCCCTACCCCCAAGAAAGCTAATTCTGAGGTTTGGGGTTCTTACATAACATGAGAGAAAGAAAGAGAGATCAAAGGAGGAGAGAGATGTTGAGAAGAGGGAACCAGGGGAATGAGAGGGGACATGGGATGAAAGTGTCCCAGACTTGGTAATCCTGTACGAAACAGTCAACGAATAATACAGAACAAAATAAAATAGTTCCAAGGTATGAGATTATCCATTAATTTAATGTTTAAAGTAGTAGACTCTGTGGCCCAGCTGTTGTTGTTGTTTTAAAATTCTCTATCTACAAATATCAGTGCTGCCTAAACTATCTTCTTAGTGGTCAGGTTTTTAAAGAACAAAAATAATTAACTTTATAAAGATTATAAACAGTCATACATACCTACCACCTATACCACCTGCTTCAATATAGACATTACAGGCAACTGGTTAACCCTGCTTTAGCAGATCACAGCCTAGACAATATGGCCAGGATAGATTTGAAAAAGTCAATTAATTAACAAAATAATTTATGAACAACAACTATTCGCATGAGATAACTTTACATATAACATCAGAGCAGAAAATTATAGGAAATTGGGTATTTTTAAGTCTGTAATATCTATTAACTGTCAGAAATACTCAGCAATAATTAAAAGTCCTTTGTTCATTGTAGAAAAACCCTATCAACATTAAAACTTCTACTTTTTAAGGGAAGTGTCAAAGAAATCAATTACAGGTCCCAAACTCAGAACAAGGCCCTTGAATCCCTGTCTCATAAATCGTGTTACAGACCACGCTCTTCATCTCTAACCTTGCACATACCACAAAGAGAGATTGTACATTGCCCATAATGCCCAGGCCGATAAGATGGTGTCCTGAAGCCATGGTTATTTGGAACCACAGAGCTTGCAGTTGAAGAAAACTCACTAGTTCAAAGGACCAATCCCCCTTGTCTGCCAGTTGAGTAAACTCAAAGAGGTTGCATGACTTCTTCCAGGGCCAGGACTCCTTGGTAGACTCCTTCATTAAACTTTTGTTTGGGCCAAAAAGAATAGTTTCTCTGGACTTTCTCCTCTGTGTTATCAGAAAGCAGCAATTAAGATCTTGTGGTCTTAGAACCCTCTTGTGCTTTAAGGTTATTGAGGACTAGTTGGGCACAGTGTCATGTAGGGGTAATCCCAGCTCCTCGGGAGGCTGAGGCAGGAGGATTCCTTGAGCCCAATAGTTTGAGGCCAGCTGGGGCAACTGAGGACTCCAAAGACACTGTATTCCTTTGAATCATATATGTATGTACTCACACATACGCATATGTTTACAACAGTAGAAACTAAAACTGAAACGTATTTTAAGTACTTACTGAGTCGTTCAGAGCCAACCTCAGACACAGTGCATCCCAACATAAACAGCATCTCGCATGAAACACAGTTTGTAAAGCAGCTCAACTCAGAGAGTAGAATTACACTGTTCTACATTTTTGCAAATCTCTTTAATGTCCGGCTTAATAAAAGACAGCTGGGTTTCAGACCTACTTCTGCATTCAATTTGTTATAATGCGTTACTCTTGGTGAAAGACAGGAAGAAATGTGGCCTCACACTGACACAGTTGTCCCTAGGTATCCTCAGGAGACTAGTCCCAGGGACCCCCACTGCCACTGCCACCAGGCATGCTCAAGTCCCTTATGCAAGACAGCACAGCCTATACACATCCCCTCCAGGTACTCTTCATCACCTCTAGACTACTTATAGGGCCTAACACAGTGTGAAGATTGTACAGTGTTCCTATTAAACTATTTGGGCAATAATGATGAGAGGTTTGGTACAGATGCGATTTGTTTAACGGACTTCCAATCTGTGTTTGTTTAAAACTTTAGCTATGAATCCTGCAGAAGCAGAGTGCCATCGGTGTAAGCAATTGGAAGCTGCAAATCTTGACAGTCTTTCCATGAACTTGTGCCTGTGTCCTCTGCCACACTACATCTCAGATCAACAAGCAGTCATTTGTAAGGCTCCTTCCAACACTGACTCTGAGTCACGTAATGAACTTTTCATACTCCAATACATTAAAATCCATTGCATTCTTCCAAAACCCTGAATCGTTTTAAAGTGAAAAATAGCAACTTTATGAAGAAGCCGAGGATTCTGGCATGAACCACTCTAACCAAGTGACCGAGATTAACATCACCAAGGAATAAGTACCCTCAACAACATACACTCCAGCTGATGCCCAGAAAGGGGATGGGAGCTCGGTGGCATCGTTCCCAGTCCAGCACTAACTATTCCAGCGTGGCTGGGAGACAACACAATGGACAAACCCAAACTGAAGTGTGGCAGCCAGTACTTTCCTAAAGGGTCAAAATCGTTGAAGGACCAAAGACCAGTCACAGACTAGAGGGATCCAAGGAAATGTGAAACCAAAGGCAACCCAAAAACCTGGGTGGATCCTGGAACCAAAAGAGAATATCTGGATAAACAAATAAAAATGAATAAAGTCCAATTAAATGGAGTACGTCTAGAATATTAATATAATAACACCATAGCTTTTTAAAGGATAGTTTCTAGTAGAGTTTTGACCGCTGTTCTGTGGTTATGTTAGCATAAGGCAAACCCAAGTGAAGAACACATAAGACTTCCGTGTTACCTTGTAACTCTTCTGCTAGATCTAAAATTATCTAAAAATATAAAGGTTTTAAGAACCAGCTGCTCTGTCCTGTACTCTAAATATGAAGGATGTTTTAATTCATGTATCAGGCACCGATTTGGAAAACAATAGTCTGCTGAGTTTTACAGAATTTCCAGATAAGACATCTCTTTGTTCTGTGTCTTTAAAGTCATGTGATCACAGCATCTCCATTGGTCCCGTCAGGAAGTAGCTAACTACCATGACACTATCACGGCTGTGGTGGTAGACACAATTTCTCCAAATTTCGAATCCTGGTTGAATAAGATCTTATCATTGGCAACAAATATTACCAGCAGTTTTCCTTCCAATAAAAGGCTCACTTTGTACTTAGTCAAAACTGCCTGTTTATCTGGAGGACCAGTTTGTCCAGTGTTCCTTCATTTTCCTTCAGGGAAATGGTGGTCCATGAAAGACGGACCAGTTCAACTTCCAACTCAAACAGCTACTCAGCAGCTCTTCCTGAGGACACCGCTGCCCACTAACATGAATTTGGAGGTTTCCACAGCTTCATTAACAACAAAAGTGAAACTGGAAATTATTTAATGCAAATGTGTGTTAGCAAGGCAGTGCCCTGATTCCTCTGAGGCGCCAGCAGCTTTATTTAACTCTTTGAATGCTATCAAACCCTTAAAAGTTAGCCTGGCTTGAGAGAGCTTAACCTTACTAGAAAACTGTTGACCCCACAGATCCTCTGGAAAAGTCTCAAACTCATGATCATACTTGTTTGAACCACTGGTTTGCAGAATTCATCTACCTGTCAAGGCCAGTCTTGACCAGAGGGTAGAGAAGTACTGTCCAACTTTCTCATTCCTATGATAAAAATACCCTAATAAAAGCAATTTAAGAAAGAGGCTTAAATCTGACGGCTTAAAGTTCAAGGAGATGGAGTCCATCTCGGTGGCAGGAGCAGGAGGAAGGATGGCTGGTCTCATCCACCCCAGGAAAAGAGTGCAAAGGAAACAGAGCTGGGCGGAGAACCCCGAGATCCTCCCTCTAGCAGCCTCCACTTTTAAGTGCCCCACAAACTCCACAGGTGGTACCAAGAGCTGGGTCATTTCACGTTCAAACCATAGTTACCTCCTTTAATAAACGTGTAACAATCCAACAGAGTCAGTGTTCCCCTGGATAAAGTCTTTAAACACTCACACTCAGAAGGTAAAAGCCTTACAAAAGCTTTTGAGAAACTTCACTGGGGTGATTATATGCAAGCAAAATTTCACTGAAAATCAGAGGACCTGACCAACACGTGACAGTCAATATTTGGATTCTGAGACTATGCCTAACTCTGACTTTTAGTCCAGGGCAACAAGGATTCTCACTTTAACCATGGTGAAGAGATGATATGATTCTCAGAAGGCCTAGTCCTGAGCCTCAGCTAGACACATATTCCTTATGGTGCACCGTGAGTCTGAAGTTCCCATAGCCTAGAACAAAGCCATGCAGACCAACTGACTTTAGCAACTGGCCTTAGTTACCTGTTCCTGAACTCTCAAGCTCCTTCTAGCCATGGGGAATTGTAGTGGATAGCCATCCCAGCATTGGCCTGGTTGGGAATGTTAATTGCTATCACGATTAATGAAGATGCTTGCAGAGGGTAAAATTATAGCTCTAAATTATGTCCCTGTTCATACTTGAACACACTGAAGTCTTCAAGATAAACTGTTGGTGGCTAGGAGTGTGGCTCAATGGTAGCGCACATGCTTAGTACACATGAGACACTGGAGGGAATTCCTAGCACACACAAAAGGAAAAGAAAAATACCTACCGAAACTACAAACGTAGAGCAGATTTTAAAAACTAGAAAAAAAAAATGTAAGGGTGTACCATGTTTAATGAACAACAAAACAAAAATGACAAGCTGCAGGCTCCCAGTGATTTTTGTTTTCTCTCTCTCAACCTGGACCCTTCCCCAACTTCTGTGTATGTAAATGCAAATAACTGTGGTTATTTTCTAAAACAGCTAAGTTGAAGTCTTTAAAAATGATGAAATAAAACTCAAGTACTAGCCGTTTAGCATCACCGCACAGCTTGACTGGGATACGACAGTCGACAGTCGCTGGCATCACGTTCCCAAAGTGAAGATGTGATAAAGCAGAAACAACCACAGAAACAGCGCAGGGACACGGAGCACAGCAGCAGAGTGCACTAGTGCCTTACCTGAGGCCATGGGTTAGATCCACACACAACACACACACACCACAAAGTGCCATTTATCAATCCAAAGAGTGTTCCTGAGCTGGAGAACCTCTTCATGATCCTACACAGCTCTGAGAGCTTTAGTCTCATCAGACTCCACCAAGTGGTCTGGGGGCTCCCGGGGCCACTTCCCTGTCTTCTCAGGACACTGGACCTCCAAGTAAGCACTGAGCACTAGCATCCTCTCTGGAGGACTCCTGAAAACACTTTCCAATGAATTCCAAACTGAGCAGTCAACAGATCTTCTTGTGCCTTCCTTGAGTTCAGGAAGATCTGACAATATCATGAAATGGCTCAGCACAGATCTCTGAAATTTTTTCATTAGAATTCTTTTCTTTTGAATCATGTTAATAAAGTGCATTTGGGTCTGGCGTTTGTAGCCACTTACTCACTTGGCCGCCCAAGCACAGAAGGATGGAGGTCAGTGGGAGTTAGGGCCAGGCCTGGGTCTTGGAATATTTCTGAAGGCTGTTTTTACACTGGGCCACGGCAGCTCTTATTTACACGGACTTGCTTGGCTCTTAGATAAGAAGCGAATTCTTCCTGCTTTCCTCTACAGCACTCCCTCAGAAGCAACAGAAACCTATAATTACTGGAAAGGCCTCAGACCCCCTCATCTTTCAGGGACCTCGGCCCCACTACTGACTCACAAGTCTTCTGGTGGAGCTAAGTCTAGAGACGATGATCTGTAAGGTACACCCCCAAAAGAAAAAGAGCACCAGCCTGTTTCCCCTTCTCTCTATACTGCCCACAGTGAGCATCCACTAGGACACAGAATTTCAAATTGAGGGGCTTTTCGTTTTTTTCAAGCTTTTAAGCATTGTTTTCCTAATGCACTAGGAATTCATATTTTTCATTCTTTCTGCTCACCCCCTTTGAAGAGGATTATTAACATGTTGAGTGTTCTCTTGGGGGCAGGTATTTTTGGTAAGACTGCAGACAAAGGACAGAGCCTCAGGCATGTCCATAAGTATCCTAAACCCCAAGGCCCCAAAAGCCAAAACCTGATGCATGCCTTTGAACTTAGGACCTGGACCAATCCAACTGCAGCTCCCTCCCCATTCTCTGCTGGCCCGTTTGAAAAGTATTTATTTAGTTAATGAATATTTATTTAGTTCATGAATATTAAGTGATTATGTTACTCTCACTAAACAAATCCCACACAGCTTCCCAAGGGTGTCCTTTGCACACTCTGGGTCTTTCAGGGACACAGAAGCTCTGTCACTGTGGAGCCTGGAACAGCAAACTGACAATTCAGGAAAGAATAAGGCCAAGAGTACGTCTCCACAAAGAGCAGCTACACCCCTCTTGGCCCAGCTCCAAGAGGCAATTGAGCCTGGAGGTCGGGGCTAATCTCTGCCAACCCTCTCTGCAGGCTTTGAGTTTTCCAGCATGTGCTTTGCAAATAATCTAACAATTAATTAGTGCTTTTGAATCTGTCCCCTATCATTAACAAACCACTGCTAGACAGCCTTTGATAGCATCCTCCAGAGCTAATTAAGCCTGGCAAACACAGGAGGCAGGAGTGTTGGGCACCCACCAGAGCTACACTGAGACCCAGAGCTGTTCCTGCCAACAACCAAGGTAGGTGCTGGGGTCAGGTCCTGCGCTCCAATTATATCACTAACAAGCCTGAAATTCAAACAATTCTTTCACCAGAAAGACTTTTTTTTTCCTGTTTGACATTGTTTCTAGGCCATATCCCCATCCTCTCTCCATACTCATCCCCCAAAAATTACTTTAAGAGAACAAAAATACAGTCTCTCTCTCCCCTTCTCTTAATTCCCTTCTAGTCAAAGAACCCTGCACAATCCAAGATGTCCCCTCCCATAAGCTCAGTTATGTGGGGAGTTTTTCTAGTCTTCATGAGCTAAGGCCACTCCGAAGTCTAGCCTGCTCCATATGCACAGCCAACAAGATAAACACATGGTGGGGTGGGGCTTGAAGAATGGGGGAGCTACCTAGGGACAAAAAGAGAAAACACCACAGCATTCCTCTGAACTTTCCTAGTGCAGTCTAGAAAACAGAAAGACTGCCTCCTGAGGCTGTGGCAAGCTCAGGGTTGTACAGGCCTTTTAATGCCAGGGATGATAAGGTTTAGGAGAGCAAATCAGAAAGGCTCCTGGCACGCCTCTGACTGACAAGAATCATGGAATTGTCACCATGCACTTAAGGAGTGGATCACTTCCCAAGATCCCTCCATGTAGTAAGTGACCCTTGTTACCACCATCGTTTAATGCAGTTACTACGAGTATCGAACAGTATCCCAGAGCATGATCCCCTGAGAGCATGCTCATAGGACTGGGGAGATGGTTCAGGATTAAAGAAGTACTAGCCACAGAAGTACGCAGGCCAGAGTTCTGATCCCCGGAAGCCATGTAAATTCCAGCCTCTGAAGGTAGAGGCAGGATTCACAAAAAGCAAGGTAGCAAGACTAGCCATATCGGTGAGCTCTGAATTTGATTGAGAGACCTGCCTCACTGAGCAAAGTGGAAGGATGATCTCAGAGGTGGGGGATTCCTCCTATCAACCTTCAGCTTCCACATGCACACCCTCACACATGCAAAATATGCATATACACCCTCACACATGCAAAACATGCATATACCCTCACACATGCAAAACATGCATACACCCATACACAAGCAAAACATGCATGTACACCCTCACACATGCAAAACATACATATACTCATTCAAAACATAC
Organism: Onychomys torridus; assembly: GCF_903995425.1. Taxonomy (NCBI): domain Eukaryota; kingdom Metazoa; phylum Chordata; class Mammalia; order Rodentia; family Cricetidae; genus Onychomys; species Onychomys torridus. The sequence continues at coordinate 72,067,809 of NC_050452.1, read as the reverse complement.
ATAAATGCACACACACAAAACATGTTTATATACACACATACTTGCACACACATATGAACATGGAAAGAGAGAAAAATGCCCCTGTTCATATTCTTTGGCTCAAACCCTCTAAGGGCTCTACCTCACGGGGTGGGGTATGTGTGTGTGGATGGGTGGGAGGTGGGGGTGGACTAGTGGACGGGTGGGTGGGTAGGTAGATGGACAGATGGGTGGATGGATGGACAGATAGATGTGCTTTTGTACAATGGTTTTGCAACTTTAAGCTCAAATCCCAACTTTATTTTTTAATCAGTATCTTTGGGTGATATTAGGATGAAATCTAGGGCCTAGTGGAATCTAGGCAAGTTCTTTCCAACTGAACGATTCTTCTCTTCCTCCTCCTTTCCTCTTCCTCCTCCTCTCCTCTTCCTCCTCCTCCTGTTCTATACAGGGTCTCATGAAGCCAACAATGACTTTGAATTCCCTACATAGCCAAGGATGACCTTGAACTTCTAATCATCAACCCCTGACCTTGCAAAATCTAGGATTACAGGCGTGCACCACCATTCAGATTGTTTTATTCGGTACTGGATTAAACCAGGGCTTTGTGCACACTAGGCAAACACTCAGCCCTCCAACTTAGCTTCAAATTGTTCTCCTCCCTTACCAAGTTCTATTCTCTCTGCCCTTGTCCAGGGGAGACTGGACCCACTAAAGAGGCATAATTATTGTTTCTGCTCTATTTCTCCACACTCCAGACATGGTTCATAAGATCCAGTACTTCTGCCCGTTTTTCCACATTATATCTCAAGGCCTGGAATAGTGTCTTGAATACAGTAAGCACTCAATAACTGCTGGCTGAATAAAGCAATCGATTAGCAGTTTAAGAAGCTCAACTATGCAAAAAGAATATGGACAAAAGCACCGACTCCTAAGGTCCCCGCTTTCTGTGCCTTAGAAGCCAGCAAAGTGCCTGAGACGTAGCAGGTTACTCACAAGCTCTTGACCACACCACAAGTTTTATCTAAAATGCAATGGGCATTTGAAAGTTTAAGGCAAATGCAAAATGATGAATGGTTCCTGCTTCCACTGGCAAAGGCACAGGGCCAGGTGGGGAGCTAAGCAGCATTTACTTCACCACACGGTGTGTGTCAGTGCCAAAGTATCAAGAATCAGTTATCTGATTTCCTATACACGCAACTGTGCCGAACTATAAGCTTTTAGCAATTATACAGCTGTCTGGGAACATACAGATAACTCTGTCCTGTCGAAAACCACTCTTCATAAAACAGATTGCCATTGGTATCCTAAAATACTTCAAATGATCAGAAATCCAGAGCAGGCCTAGGATACAGATGCAAAAGAGAAAGAATGCATTCTGTTGCCGAATCTGACATCAGACCTGTCGACAATCTCACTCTCTGTCCTTCTAACCATCCATCCTTCCTATTCTGTGTGTATATCTAGTTACCCAAATCAAACAGCTGTTAGTAAACTGCCTTGCAAACACACACACACACACACACACACACACACACACACACACACACACACCACAATACATACACACAGTGGAATACAAGAGAATCTTTGAGAAATAACTACTCACTACCTCACCTGTATGTGTTGTTTCTGTGCAAAAAACTGAAAGGGAAGGAGAGAGGTAATATTTCATCACCTGTGGATATGTACAGTCTCCCACAGATAACACAGACCAATGGCAAGCCATTGCAGCCACTCAGGTCTTCTTTTTTTAGAAACAATCATTTGCTCTTTAGAATAGATGGGTCATGGTAGGTAGGACAGTGAAGTGACTCAGCATGTAAAGGGGGTTGTTTACCACCAAGCCTGAATACCTGAGCTCAATCATTAGGACCCACATGGACTCCCCCTCAAGTGGACTTCTGACTTACACATGTGTGTTGTGCTGTGGCACACACACACACACAAAACACAATACACTAAACAAATACAATTAAAAATAGAATAAGTATAAAATGTAACAACCTGGTGATGGCTCATACTTCACTGATAATAGGCTTTCTCTACATATCAAAAAGAAATATTAAACACAAAAGTGAAGAATTGAAGACAAAAATAATTACTGGCTGTAATTATTAGTTACATCTCTTTTGCTGAGAAGAGTCACTGTGACCAAGGCAACTCATAGAAGGAGTTTATTCGAGGCTTACAGTCCATAGGATTAGAGGCCGTGATGATCATGTCAAAAGCATGGCAGCAGCTGAGACTCAAATCTTTACCCGAAAGCAAGAGGCACAGAGAGACAGTGGGCATGGTGTAGGCTTTTGAAACCTCAAAGCCTGCCCTAGTGACACACCTTCTCCAACAAAGCCACACCTCCTAATCCTTCCTAAACAGTTCCACCAACTGGGGATCAAGTATCCAAATACATGAGCCTATGGGGGCCATTCTCATTGAAACCACCACAGAGACCAAATCAACTCTTGTGTCTCAACACTTCAGGTTTGGCAAGAGAAGGTATTTCTCAATCTGTTTTGAGCCTTTAAGGCTACAACGCTTGATCCTTTTTGTTGCTGTTTTGGTGGTGGGGGCAGTTATTGATGCAGAGGTTGGTTAGCTGGTTGTCAGGCCCCCATTCTGAAATTCGTGGGCCATTAATGCAGAACCCAGAGAACTTCCGGGACAAATGGGCAAAGAAAATGAGGCACATGACACAGTGGGGTCCCCTCAACCCTAAAAAGGAGGAAATCTTCTCAGCCCTACAGCACAGACAAACCCAGAGGATGTTGTGTTAAGCAAAATAAGCAAGACCGTACCATCTCACCAATACACAGAATCTAAAATTATCAAATTCATGGAGTCAAACAGTGGTTGCCTGAGGCTGAGATGGGGACAGACTGTGGAGAGATTAGTCAAGTGATACAAAATCTCAGGAGGAAACGGTCTGAGAGAAACAAAGTATCATGGTGACTGTAGTCAGTGATAATGCATTGCAAATGTGAACGGCTGAGTAAGGGGCAGGAGACTGCTCAGCAGGGGCAACTGAGGCTCCTGCTGCCCAACCTGATAATCAGAGTTTGATCTCTGGAACTTACCTGGTAGAAGAAAACCAACTCCTGCAAGTTGTCTTTTGGTCACACTCAACAGTGGTACGTGCAAGTACACACACACACACACACACACACACACACACACACACACCACATTAATTCTTCTTAAATTGCTGAGAGTAAATTCTACGTGTTCTTACCACACAAACACAAAAGTAAGATGGCTTAGTGGGTAAAGGTGCCTGCTGCCAAGCCTGACTACGTAAGTTTGCTCTCCAGGTCCCATAGGACAGGAGGAGAGACTCAGTTCCCACAAGCTGTTCTCTGATCATCGCACACCAACCATGGCACACACACCACACACATAGAGGTACACAGTAATACATAAATTAGGACAGGTGATTCAAATATGAAATATGCCATCTCACAATGGAAACATATAATATACATATATTGGGTCCTATTTGGCCTCACAATACATCAACTGTCAATTAAAAAATAAAATTTAAAAATTGAGCATCAGTATCTTTGGGACAACATAATAGAAACAATGTAAACTTTGGGTTTCTTGTTTTTGTTGGGGTTTTTTTGTTTGTTTTGTTTTGGGGGCGTTGAGGTGTTTTGGGTTTTGTTTTTGTTTTTTGTTTTGTTTTGCTTTTTTGAGACTGTGTCACATAGTCAAGCCAGCCTTAGCCTTGAACTTGTCGTATAGCTGGAGATGACCTTGAACTTCCCAACCTTCTGCCTCTACCTCCCAAGGGCGTGGAACTTTGATCGCTACTTCTCCCTCTCTCACCATCAATGTATGAATTTGTTTCTCAATGTATCTGCACTTAACTTTCCGCACACTGGTCTTCTCATTTGTAATACAAGTTAAAATATTGGCCATAACAACAGAAGTGACAAGGTTGAATACCAAGATCATGTGCTTTCTGTAAGGATTAAATGAACAGATCTATGTCACCTGCCAAGGAACGCATGGGGCTGCAGTTTGAGGAGGTGCGGTGCGGTGCGGTGCGGTGCGGTGCGGTGCGTGCGTGTGTGTGATGGGGGTGTCTCTGTAGGTTATCTGTGCTCCAGTTTATCTGTGGAAGTGTATGAGTTCTAGCTGGACCAAGAATTGAATCATCTCTCTAAATCACTCACTCACTCTAAACCCCAACATTCTCGCTCTAGAAATGAAGAGACTAAGACCTGCCCCAGAGGCTGCTGGGAGGTTTGGATGAATGGAAGGTAGAGAAAGCATCTTGAAAACAGCAGCTACAATAGGATGTAATTATTAGCTTAGACACTCCCCAAGCTGCCAGCTCAGCCCACTCTCCAGCTAGCACCTCAGCTATCCCCTCTCCTGTCACCAGGACACAGGACTTCAAAGCTTCCTCAGCAGGGAAGCAGTCTAGATGAAAACCATCTCAGCTTCCTGTGGGCTGCACCTGGAATCCCAGGTGTATCCAAATGGAATAAAAAGAGCCATGTTTGATGGATAAAATGTGTGTGCAGGTTGTGGGCAAGCTTCCAACAGGACACACCTGGACACCACATCAAGACAGGAACGATGAAGCCAAGCATCACCTCCCACCCTGGTGCTACAGCTACAGCAGGGGAATTTCTACAGAGCTCACCTCAGCAGACCTGCTGACCTGGCACACCAGCCAGCAAATGCAACCAAGGCCATGTCTTCTAGCCAAGCTGGCTTCCCTGAATTCTTTCTGCATGCCTTTTTCCCATTTCTGGGACTCTGGAAACACACCCCTGATGGACCCTGGCAGACCTCGGATGCAGCAGCTACTATTTTTTAGGGATGTGTATTTTGTCTTTAAAGTGAAAACAGACTTAAGCCTGCAGTGTTAAGCATTAATTTTCAAGCTTCCTGCTTTCTTGATGTGAGATAGATTACAGGATCTCAGAAAAAGGGGCCAGTCAACAGCCTACAGTGACTTCCAACCAAAAGGCACTCTGGTTCTTACATGGCACATCTTTCAAGAACAGAGCTCTCCCTCCCATGATGCCATGTAATGCCAAGGAAGAAAAGTGAGGAGGAAAAGGATGGATGAGTTTTGTCACACCAGTGGGTAGCCTGGGTCATGGCTGGCTACTACCTGCCTGCTTCACCTTCCTCTTCCCCAACGCAAGCAAAGAGGGAAAGACTTCCACAGAAGGGCCTTCCAATCCCTGGGGTCAACACACAAAACCCTGCTGTGCCTTTTTGCTTGCCCCTCCCCCATGAGGTAGACACACAAGACACTTGACCTCCCTCATCCTTCCACTCTCCAGCCCGTCCTGGCAAATGGCTACAAGGTCCTTTGTACGAAATGACAATAAATACAAGCAACCTCGGTCACTTCATCTGCTCTGGTGGCACGTCCCTCCCTTCTAACCAAATGCCACTCACCTGTGGCTACTCACCTGTCACTTAATCAGTCCCTCCCTTCTAACCAAATGCCACTCACCTGTGGCTACTCACCTGTCACTTAATCAAGCTAAGAGTTTCATTCATCCCACACGTGGGCTCTCTTCTCCTGGGGACCCCAATAGGGCAGCAATGGCCTGCATTCGACAGCCGATCTTCCACTTAGAAGTCACAGGACTTTGCAGAAGTCATTAACTGAGTCTCCGTTTCTTATTTGTAAGATGATCATGGGGTAAGTGGTCTTAGTACACACACACACACACACACACACACACACACACACACACACACACACCAGCCTGTAACCCTCCTACCTGGAAACTGTATTCTCAGCTGCATGGGAGGGGGTGTGTGTTTAAATCCTTATTAAGCAGGGTGTGCCTCTGACCTCAGAGGGTTGAAAAGGAGTGAACCCAAAGTACAGAACAAAATCCAGAGCCTTGTTCTGATAGTCAAGGTCCCCACAATCCACTCCCTCCTCCTTTCCCGAGAGCCCTATCTCCCATCCCCATAAAGTTGTCCAAGTCTTCTCAAGAGAAGAGAGAGACCATGCCCTGGGTGTCGCTGTGCCGATGCTCCCACCTAGTCAGCCCTCCTCCCCTTTCTGATTCAGTGCAGCCTTCAGGACAGAGTGGGAGACAAGAGTCCTGGGGGCTCTAGTGTAGCACAAATCTTAAAAGGTCTTGTTAATTAAAACAAACCTGAAGCCAGATACTGGGGTCAATGCTGGAAGATCAGAGAAGCAGAACAAGCCACAGCTAACCTCACCTGACCAATTCCTCAGCTGATCCTGTTTCCTCAGACTGGATGCCTCTCAGCTGAACTGTGCTCAAAAGCCTGAAAGCTTAACCACTCTAATTCCTGGTCCCCATGCCTTATATACCTTTCTGCTTTCTGCCATTACTTCCTGGGATTAAAGGCGTGTGTCACCATGTCTGGCTGTTTCCAGTGTGGCTTTAAACTCACAGAGGGGTTTGGGGATTTAGTTCAGTGGTAGAGCACTTGCCTAGCAAGCTCAAGATTCGGTCCTCAGCTCTGGCAAAAACAAAAAAACAGAAACAAAAAACAAAAAACAAACAAACAAAAAAAACCCTCACAGAGATAGGGATGGATCTCTGCCTCCCAAGTGATAGGATTAAAGGCATGAGTGCCACCATTCTCTGGCCTCTATATCTAGTGGCTGTTCTGTTCTCTGGCCCCAGATAAGTTTATTAGGGTCACCCAACATTTTGGGGAACACAATACCACCACACTCTAGCCCACAAAGACTTCCTGCCCTGAGGGTACCTCTGGGCATTCCTCACACACTGGTTTTTGTTGTTAACTCTTAAGACAGGGTTTTGTGTATCCCAGGCTAGCCTAGAACCATGTAGCCAAGGGTGACTTAACTCTCAATCATCCTGCCTTCATCTAGGATTGATTACAGATAATGCCTGGCTCTGAATACTCTTGTTATGTGATTAGATTTAGTCTAACTAGAATCCAAGCATTTGAGATAAGCACAAAGTGTACGTTCCTTTGCAAACTGCTTCCTCTTGCTGTGCTTGCACTCAGCAGAGACTGTGAGCGACATTTCAGGACACAGATGTTTTACAGAATTAATATGCACTAAAAAATGAGGGTATGAGTAGCTCAAGGAGAACCCATCATCGATCCCTCAAATGCCTTTCAGGTGGGGTATGATGGGGCACACCATTAATCCCAGCACTCAGGAGGCAGAGGCCAGCAGATGTCTTCAACTGTGAGTTCTGAGCCAACCAGCACTACAAAATAAGACTCTGTGTCAAAACAATTAACAACAACAAGAAGCCAAAGCAAATGCCCCCCAAGTTCTCATAATACAGCAATGTACAGGCTGCATCACCAATCCTAAAGTAATCCATGGCTGACTCTTGCAAACTGTGTGGCCCTGAGGAGATGACCCAACCCCCCTGTAGTTCTGTTCTTTCATCTATAAATCAGGGATGATCAAAGTATTCACGTTTGTTAGGGTTGCTCTGGAGATGAAATTACATTATGTAGGAAGCACTAGGGGTGGGGCCTAGCATACAGTATTTACTCCGTAAATTTTCATTATTATGATCTTCTTGGAGTTCAACTCAGCCAGAATACCCCAAAAAGCACTTTGTGAAGTAAACTGAGTCTATGTGGAGAGCTAGAAAAAGAGCTGGGATGTGGCCTGGTCAGTGGAGTACGTGCTAGCACATAGGAGGTCCTGGGTTTCATCCCCAGCACCATATAAACTAGTCATACAGACACATGTCAGTATTTCCAGCACTCTAAAGGCAGAAGAAGGACGTCAGAAGTTCAAGACCATCCTCAGCTACCACCAAACTTGAGGTCCGTCTGGGCTATATGAGGATGGAGAAGGGGCCCCATGTGTCAGCATAGGCGAGACCTATTTCTCCTCCATTCATTTGGCCCCATCTGGTTGTACAAAATGACACCATTAACAAGCTTCTGTACTTTAAAAGCTCCCTTAGGGGTTAGGGCTCAGTCAGTAAAATGCTCATCTTCTAAGTCTGATGACCGAAGTTCAAGCCCCAGAACCCCAAGTTCGAGTTCCACAGAACTCACATTTTAAAAAGCCGAGTGTGGTGGCGCACACCTGTTACCCGCCAGTGTCAAGAAGGGCCAGATGAGTGGCCCAGGCTTACATGGCTAGCCATCTAGCCTACTTGGTGAGTTCTGGGCCAGTGAGAGGCCTGTCTCCGGAAAAAGTACACGGAGCCTGAGAAGTGACTCCTGGAGCTGCACTCTGACCTACACACACACACACACACACACACACACACACACAACATGCGTGTGCACACACACACACACACACACACACACACACACACACACACACACGTGCACACTCGCGCGCTTGCGCGCACACACACCAGGAAAACAAAAGGGGTGTCTGCCCCTCTTACGTGTCAGGCACCCTGTGGCTCTAAAGAGCTGTTCCTCTATTGTATTTTTCTACCTCTCCAAGGCTTTGGATCTATCTGAGACTAAGTATGTGTTTCTCTTCCCTGGTGGTTTGGCAAGACCGATTCACTAGGAAAACTATCAGGGCTACGCAAGCCATCACACTCTCCACTTTCCCATGAAGCAACACTCATGTTTTCTGTCTGGCGTGGGTCCTCCATCAGTACCCAGCCTCAGTTCCACACCTCATCACAGCAAGAGTGCTTGATCTCCCCCCTCTTGATCCATTTTAATGTTAAGATCCATTTTTGCCGGGCATGCTGGTATACACCTTGAATCCTGCCTGGGCTACATAGAGAGACCCTGTCTCAAAGAAACAAGAGAAAGAGAAAGAAAAAACAAAAAAGGAAGAAAGGAAAGGAAAGATCCATTTTAATGCGCACACTGAAAGGCAGAAACTCTCCCAAGTGACACAAAATGAAACCACTGACAGCGGGTCACACTAGCAGAATGGACAGTTCGGGTTCATACACTGGTGTTTAAGAAAACAACAACCCAAACTAAGAACCCTCTTTCAAAATGTCTGCAATGGTTGTGGGGGACATTTGATCCCCAGTCTTACACATCAACGTATGCCATCTGGCCTTCCCACAGTCTGTCTGTCTGCAAAGCCTCTGTGATCTAATGCTATCTTCCATCCATCACACGAGATGCAAAATATAATATCTGGATCCTCCATCCCCCAGCTACACAACTCTGTGTAGATGAACTGTGTGTCTCCATCTCTCACTTTATCTCCTACAAAATGTCACAAATGGTTGCACCTCAGAGCTTTGATTACATGAGCTTATTAAATTAAGACGTTTTTACTCGTTTTTATATGCTGCAATTATTTGGCCCAGAGGCTGGCTGTAGGACATATTTAAGTCGGCGCTGCTCTTGCTGAGAACTGCCAGTTTCCAGAACTGAGCCAATGAAATGCTTTGGTACAGCTCACTGCAGAACATAACTGAGCAAATGACGACAAATGGAGCGAATTAACCTCCCGAATTTGTCACACGGCCTTGACATGAGACACTACGAGGCCAGCATGCAGGGTGATATTCCTAACACAGTCTTTTGGTCCCCCAAGCTCCACCTTTATGCTCTGACCATCTCTGGGAAACAAAGTACTACCCTCCACGCCGCTTTTTTCTCCTTCAGCGCTGGAGATGGCACCGTGGGCCTCACATGGGCAAGACAATCACTCCGAGCCACCTCTAAGACCTCTCTCCACTTCTTAAGGAGTTCTCATTAATGTATCTGAAGCAGCTGAAACTAAACACTCCCTCCCCCAAATCTCATTGATAAGAGTGCTACCACTATCTAGAAGATCTATTTGTTTTATGAGACAATTCTTGGAAAACAATGAAAAGAACCATAGAATTCTTATTTTGCCATTATCTATGCATGTAACAAAGTCAACTGGGCCTCTATCTGCCTGCCTCAACAGAGGCTAGCTGGGTCTCCATGTCATGACATTAGAATGTCTAGCCCCAGTCAAGTAAGCTACAACGTAGGCAAACACATTCCATATCTGGATGCTAGTCAAGTATTTTATTTGCCTAAATAACATAAATATTCATATTTTACAACAAGATAACATGGCCTAAATATTTATAACCAAAGAGACTGAGGAGGGAAAGAAAACAGGCATTCAAGGAAGATAAGAAGCATGCAATTCAAAACGAGCATTACCTGCAGCAGCCAACCAGCTCGTCAGGGCAAACACGGCAATCACGTGGTGGGCTGTCATTGCCATTTCTCCAAACGGGGTCCCCTTCAGTCACAGCAGGCAGCTTTTGGCTTTTCAGCTCGAAGGTGACCTTAGCAAGTCAGAAGTGGCCTTAAAATCCCTCTCTGCAATTTTCAAATTGCCTATAAAAATAAACAAATTTCAGTAAGAAAACAGTGTTGAAATTTTACAAATGAGCACACATTAAATGTTAAAAGTTAAATGGAGACTTTCTGAAAAGTACTAAAGAGAAACAATTTGTCATGAAAAATATCAGGACAGCACTCAGGCAAATTAGGGTGGTGACGGTTAACTGTTTAACAAGACTTTCACAGAAAATAGTTTTAAAAGTGACATGCTTGTTCTTGACATGCTAAATATTTGGGGAGTTGAAGGGATTGTTTGAGAGAGTCTATGTTTCCCAGGCTAGCCCAGTACTCTTGGGCTCAAAAGCCCCTCCTGTTTCAGCCTCTCTCAATGGCTAGCATCACAGGCATGTATGTACCAGCACACTCAAGTAGATCTTTACAGACACTCAGGTCACCTGTCACGACAGCAGTTACACTGTCAATGACACTGGACATGCAACTCAGAGTGCCTGCTCCTGTCTAGAGCTCTGCTGGGGTTTTATTATTGTTGCTTTTGTGGTGTGTGTGTGTGTGTGTGTGTGTGTGTGTGTGTGTGTTGTTTGATTGAGACAAGATCTCAGTGTGTAGTCTGGGCAGTTATGAAGAACAGGCCGGGCCACAAACTCACAGAGATCCACCAGCCTCTGCCTCCTAAGTTCTGGAATTAAAACGTGTGTGCCACAATGCCCAGTTGAATTTGTGATTTTTATATGTATGTTTTGGGGGATTTGTTGTTTTGTTCGAGGTAGGGTTTTGCTTTGAAGTGTGTGTGTGTGTGTGTGTGTGTGTGTGTGTGTAAGAGAGAGAGAGAGACAGAGACACAGAAACATTGAGCAAGCATAGGCTTAGAAAAGTGGCTCACGGATTATAAGCAATAAATCAGTCAGTCAATCAATCAATCAATCAATGTTAGCTACTTTGATCACTGTTCCATTCTCTTTAAGTTCTTCTCCTTGATAAACTGAAAAGATTAGGGTGTGATCATTTACATAATTCTTAGCTACTGCCCAGATAGTTTTGTTTATTGATCCTAAGGTCAAGAGCAGGACCACTGAGCAAAGAGAAACCAGGAAGCTGAGATGAAGGCCTGGGGAGCGGCGTGATGCTAAGTCAGAAAACTGACTGGGGAGCCGCGGCATTCTCTTCAACTCCCCCTTAAAGCCTCACATTATCACCATTATTCCACGAAGCATCAGATAAATGGAAATATTGCTTAACTTAGGGACTGGGTAACAAAAAGACTTCATCTCAGTTTTTCCTCTTTGAAAAACTAGACTTCCTAAACGGGTTAATTAATAAAGAAAAAAATCTCTCTCAAAGGATACAACATTTCAACAAATACTAACAGCAATTTTAATAAAACAAAATCCATACGAAGCACCCAGAAGATGACTTACATGAGGACTTTTATGGAGCAAACGACCACAGAAGGTACAGGGCTCACGTCACCCTGCCCACATCTGCAAGGGGCTGTGGGGCTGGGCCGCATTAACCCAGGAGCTTATACCAGTTCTGAAGGAACCCATGGAAAGAAAGGCAAGTGGTTCTATTAAAAATATGGACTGCAAATTGCTGACAAGAATATTGGGCAATTATATAATTATTATATAATCGAGCCAAGCTAAACAGTTTGATGCCCAAAGGCAAACCACAGCAAGTTCATACCGGATTTCAAGACATCGCTGAGGAAGTCCAATACAAGTTAGAACTCCACACAGCTGTGGGGAACAAGAAAGGAGTTTCTCTGAAATGAAGTCCCTCTTTAGAAGGACTTGCTCAAAAGGAGAACAAACTGCAGAGGCTTTTTTCTAATCTCCCCAGTGTGGTGACAGAGTTCTAGGACACAGGAGAACAGGAAGGGGATCACACGGGGGCCCACCTGGCTTATCTCCACCCAACACTCAGCAGAACGCTGGGTGGAGCCAGGCTTCCAAAAGTGGAAGCTTTGAGATCAAACCAGAAAACGCAAGCTCCTCTTTTCTGTGAGGTTCTGTCATATGCATTTGGCAAAGACCAGGGGCTGCTGACCCTCCCTGACGTCATCTAATCTCTTTGGGCTCATGAGCCATATGAATACATGAACAGGTCCACCGAGGTCCTGGAACAATGTGAAGGCTACTGGAGAGTGATCTCTTTGCTCACCATTCAAAGCCTCAAAGCAGTGTGCTCCACTGAGAGGGAAGGACAGTGGTCAGCACCTCAAGCGAACAGAAGAAAATGGGGAGAGGGAGTCACAGGTTAAAAACACAGAAGAATGTGCCGCTAAGTCTGTTGTTGATCTCAGAGTGTGCTGTGTTTACTTCAGAGGCCATTAATCTGAGCTGGCTGCTGCACATTCCTGGGATCCAGCAAAGCACGTGGGTAAATACAGGGATTAGCTGGGGAAAGCCTACTCAACCGAATCCTTGACAACAGCATGGTTTGAAACCCAGGTTTGAAAGGAGCTGCTTAGAAAAGCACTACTCTGGGCTAAGGATTGTGTGTGTATGTGAGTGAGTGAGTGAGTGTGTGTGTGTGTGTGTGTGTGTGTGTGTTTGTGTATCTATATGTATGTGTGTATATGTGTTTATGTGTATTAGTATGTGTCTGTGTGTCTTGTGTGTGTGTGTGATGTGTGAGTATGTATGTGTCTACGTGTGTGTATCTGTGTGACTATGTAGTGTATATATGTATTTGTGAGTGTTGGTGTGTATCTGTGTGTCTTGTGTGTGTGTGTGTTTGGTGTGTGTGAGTTTGTGTGTGTGTGTGTGTGTGTGTGTGTGTGTGTATACAGGTTCACACCTGACACAGCACTCACTGCGGCAGCAGAGGACACCTTTCCGGACTCAGTGTTCTTCTACCACGGGTCGGGACTGGACTCTGGCTATCAGCAGCACTTTCGCTGGCCGAGCCATGAGACTGCTTCAGTGAGTGGGATAAAAACTGTCATGAGTGCAGTGGGATGGCACTCAGTTGGTAGAATGCTTGCCCACTACACATAACATCCTATACTCCATCCACAGTCACACACACACACATACACACACACAGCAGGCATGGTTCATGCCTGAAATCACAACACTCCAGAGGCAGAAGGATCAAGAAGTTCAAGGTCATCTGTTGCCAGGGGAAATGGCATTGCCTGACTCAAGTAGTAACTTACCCCGAGTTTCTGATGGCTTAGAAATGAACGGATCTGGCTCAGCAGGCAAAAGTGTTTGCTGTACAAACCCAAGGGCCTGAGTTCAATCCCCAGAACCCCCAGTGAGAGGAAAACCAACTCATGAAAACTGTCATCTAATCTTCCACTTGAGTGTCCCAACACACCCATGACCATGGTCATGTACATGTGTGCACGCGCACACACACACACACACACACACACACACACACACACACAATTTTAAAACGTTTCTACTTTGTCAACTAGGTAGTTTTTTTTGTTTGTTTGTTTGTTTTTTTTTTTTGATAAATACACAGTTGGGTTTGAAAATAGTCTAATAAAGCAGGCAGAACTGTTTTGACTGATACTCAATGTATTGTCCAGTGATGGCAGTGTGGACGGCAACATCAGTGTATAGAGTGGCAGCCGGGGAAGCGGGCACAGAGCAGTAACTGCTGTCTGGTAATACCTGGATGCCCTTTAGCCTCGTACTCAGATGAGTGCAGCCTCACAGCGGCTATGTCAAACTTCCCTCCACACTGAGACACTGGATCATTCCAGTTCCCAGAAAGGGAGTGGATTTGGATGAGAAATCTCTGGAATCTATCTAAGCATAGTCGATGTTTAGCAAATATTTACGGCCACCATGTGCCAGGCAAACTGGTCAAGGTGCCAAGGGTGTGGCAATGTGAAAAGGAACCACATCTCTGCTTTGTGGAGTTTAGTTTGGCCAAATGAAAGCAATGTCATCTGCTTCTTGGGGTGAGATGTTTAATTTCTTGAGTGTCTTTTTTCTGTCGACAGATCTTGGTGTACTGTCTGCCCTGCACCAGGTAATAGGAACACACACAATGGCCAAACAGGGGGTGTGTTTTCCACACTCCGGGGTTTACAGTCTGGAAAACAGGCATATAGTCACAAATATGGAATTACACAGTATGAAAAGAATTCCAGAGGAAGCACTCTTGGGAGACCCACATCCTAAAACACCAGGCACAGAAAGACACTTCGGTACTTATGATAAACACTTCGACAAAAAGCTGCATAGAGGAGGGAGGGTCTATTTTAGCTCATGGTTCCAAGTTATAGTCCCTCACAGTCAAAGGGTCGTGTGCCTGAAACCGCCAGTCACATGAGGACTAGATGAACGCCCGCTCGCACGGGTTGCTTCTCTCATCCTTACACGGTGCTGCCCAAATTCAGGGTGAATCTCCCCACCTCAGTTTACCAATTACGAAAACCCCTCGGCTCTGGGCCGAGTGGGGGCTGCAAGGGGTGGGAGTTCAGGTGGACCAGGGGCCCACAAGGCTGCGGGCCGAGTCACATGGCGGGGGGGGGGGGGGCCTTGTCAGTTAATTGCCAGCAAGTGGAAAACTGCGAGCACCAAGACACTGTTCCTTTCTCCACCAGCGTGCTAAAGCCAGGTAGACTGGTGTTTGTAGGAGAGAGAGAGCGCGCCAGGCAGGAGGGGGTCCTCTTAGAGCTCCTGTTGGCTTAGAATGCCCAGAGAAGCCAAGGATGATGGTCCTGATCTCCTAACAGGAGCTCTGCAGGTGTCTGGAGTGAGTAGGAAAGACTGGGGCTCACCTTGCACTCCCTGTACCTTCTGCCTCCCTTCCTCTAAGTTTTCACCTGGAATTCCTGCCAGCCAGCACCCGCAGCCACAGCTTGGGACTTCATCCTGGGCCTCCCGATAACAAACTCTCTCTGCTGCTAACTGGGGAGCCGCTCACGGTAACTGACGGTAACTGACGATGGCGTCCCTGCTGTATGCTCGGTGCTATTGCTTCTCCAGCCACACCAGGGCCCAGGCGAGGGCCTTGTTGCTGCTCCTCACAAAGGGAAGGCCAGAGGCTCTGGTCCCAGTTTGCCTTCCATCCTTTGGTGTCTGACCTGCTCTGAGAATCTCAGCTGACCTCCCACCCTCAGGCATCCCTGCAGTCAGTTCTCCATGAACATCTCGGGACCCTTCCCCCTCCTCTCTTCCAGTGGACTCCACAGCCTGTCTGTGTTCAGGGCCAGGACCTGTTACGTTCTTCTTTGTGGTGGTTAGTTTTAATCGTCAACCTGACACACCCTAGGATCACCTGGAAGAGAGTGTTTATGGAGGATTGTCCACACTGGGTTGGCCTGTGGTCATGGGCTTGTCTGTGAAGGGTTTTTCTTTTTCTTTTCTTTTTTTTTTTTTCTTTTTTTTTTTTTTTATGTTGTGTTTAATGGTAAAACTCAGTGCATTCCAGCACCAAGGCTGATATGGAGTCGAAGCTGCAGGCTTGGCTTGTGACCCCACAGAGCCTCACCTGGTGAAGAGAAAGGGGAAGATGACCATCAAGCCGAAGAGCCCATGGCCTCAGACAGGCAAGGCCCTGAATATCACAGAAGAGCTGCTGCGTGAGAGACAGGTTCCTGGCACAGCCAACCATCAATCTACCAAATCCAGTGCCAGCCCCCGATCCAGCCTCGTGGTGACCCAGCACCAACAAACCTGGGCCCCGTGTCAGTGTTCCAGAGACAACACTGTCTGGAACTCCCACCTGACCACCTGGAGAGGCGGTTCCTGCAGAAAGACTGCTTAGATGGGGTCTCTGGTCTGCTCAGAAGGGAAGCAACGCCTACCACCCTGAGAAGAGCAAATGGGGAGCAATGTCCCAAAGGCTGAGAGGACCAGGAATAATTCAAACTCGCACACTGCCTTTTCACCCACACCTGAGACAGTTGTTTTTAATGGTTAAAATATACCCACAACTGTAATAGGCAAACTGCCAGTAAAAAATACAGATACTAATTTATGGCAAGTTATTCTTTTTTTTAAGAACAACTTTTTTAAAAATTTCATTTAATGTGCATTGGTGTTTTGCCATGGGTGTCAGGTCCCCTGAAACTGGAATTACAGACAGTTGTAAGCTGCCATATGGGTGCTGGGAATTGAACCTCAGGACCTCTGGAAAGGCAGTCAGTGCTCTTAACTGCTAAGCCATCTCTCCATTCCCTAAGTTACTAATTCTGAGATTAGACTTTATTTCCTAGAATTTCAAAAATTCTATCAGCAAAAGATCATGGCTAGGAGTGGTGGCACATGCCTTTAATGCCAGCACTTGGGAGGCAGAATCTCTGTGAGTTCAAGGCCAGCCTGGTCTGTATAGAGAGTTTCAGGCCAACCAGGGCTCCATAGTGAGACCCTGTCTGGAAAAAGAAGAAGATGGAGACGAAGACAGATGGGGGGGGGGGGGATGCTGAAGAGTTGATTTTCATAACCCATGTCAGGTGGCTTACAATCACCTCTGGCCTCCATGGGCACCTTCAGCACATACCCACACAGAGACATGCACATACACATAACTTAAAAATAAAAATAAAATTGTTTTAAAAATGCTTTCATTATGAATATGAGTCCTGGGTCAGCAAATAGCTCAAAAGGGGGAGGAGCTTGCCCCTATGCCTAATGACCTGAATTTGATCCCCAGATCCCACAGGAAGCATGAGAGAACCAACTCTTAAAAGTGTCCTCTGACCCCCACATGGCTGCTACGGACTTGCCTGCACACATACACAAAATAAATGAATAAAGTAATAAAACAGGAGTCTTGAGCCAGACATGGTGGCTTCCATTTGCAATGCTAGCATTCAAGAGGGCTCTAGTTTGCCTTCTGCTGTGATGGGGAGGACGATCACAATTCAAGACCAGCCCTTATAAATCAACATTGTAATTTCTAGGCCTGCCAGAGCTACATAGGGGGTTGTTTTCTCAAAACAAGAAAAGACAGGAGCCCTAACACCCCTCAGAACTGCTTGCAAAGCTGTTCCCAAGAGAGAAGAGCTGCTGCTGCCTGGACATGGCTGAGGTAGGGACCTGTAATCTTTTTTTCCTCCTCTACCTGCTGGTTCCCAAATCTGCAGAGGTGTATGAACTGTGGAACTCAGCTTGGCAGGGCCAATAAACCAACCAATCTATTCAGAATGAGGAGCCAGCTGTCATCAAGAGGGTTTTAGTCACGAAGCTGCAAGGATTCCAGCAAGGTTCAGTAGACGGCATACCCTCGCCTGTAATTCCCATTCCCCAGGGTCTAGCAAGCACGAGCCATTGATAAGCTGAGACAGCAGTGGCTGCTCCAGTTTTTCTTCTGCTGAGATAAAACGCTGACTAACAGCAACCTCGGGAGGAAAAGGTTTATTTGACTTTCAGGTTACAGTCCTGAATCACTGAAGGAAGCCGAGGCCGGAGCTCTGTGCAGCAATTGGAAGCAGAAACCATGAAGGCACGCTGCTTACTGCCTTGCTCTCCATGGCTTCCTCCGCCTGCTCTCTTATACAATCCAGGCCTACCTGCTTAGGGATGGCACCAGTCTCAGTCCCTTCCACATCCATGTCAACCAAGAAAGAGCCCCACAGACATACATGCCCCCAGGCCAATCTGACAGGCAGTTATTTACCTGAGGTTCTTCCCAGGTGTGGAGGTTTGAATAAGAATGGCCCCCAAAGTCTCATATATTTGAATGCTTAGTCATCAGGGCATGGCACTGTTTAAAAATTAGAAGGATTAAGGGTGTGGTCTTGTTGGAGGAAGTGTGTTACTTGGAGGTTTCTTTAAAACCTTTGAGGTTTCAAAAGCCCATCAGGCCCAGGCTTTCTCTCTTTATCTCTCTCTTGGCCTGTGGATCAGGGTAAAGCTCTCAGCTACTGCTCCAGCACCATGTGTACTACCATGCTCCCACTATGATTCTAAGAATTGCCTTGGTCACGGTGTCTCTTCACGGCAATAGTCACTGACTGTGATACTGGGTGACTCCAGTCTGTATCAAGTTGAACTGAAACTAACCAGCACAAGAGATTAGCTCAGTGGTGAGGCCCAGGCCTGAAACATGCTTAAGACCCTGGGCTAGATCATTAGCACTATGAAAATGACACTATTATATCCATTACAATAGGAAGTTTATGGAAGGCCGGGAACTTGTTAGAACATTTCCAGTAACGAATGGCAAGCAAACAAGAGGTAGATACGAGAAAGAACCTGACAACACTCAAGAGGGCAGGAGGCAAGAACAAGGCATTCTGGGCCTTAACTTTCTTCATCTCTAATATGAATAGATTAAATAAAAAAATCTTTTCTTCTATTACCCCCCTCCGCCCCATCCAGTCGTCATCATATGACATGACTGGCAGCTGACGGAGTCCCTTACAGAAAAGTCCCATGCATTCTTGGGGAAGTTTCAAACACCTCTCTGTACAGAGGTAGCAGGACAACCAACTGTCCAAGGAAAGCAAACAACCTCACAGCACAGTGGCAGAGAGACACGGATGCTGTGCTCACTACCTGTTATCTAGAGCCTGCGTGAACAAAAATGCAGCATGCTCCCAGCAACACGAGCATCCAAATCCAACTTCTGTCAGATCTGCTCATTTTGTTTATTTTTATTAAATATAGATAGATACAGATTTCAAATTTGCTTTTTTAAAGTTCAAACCTGCCGTTTTATGCTAGTCTTCAAAGTCTAAGAACTCTATCATTCCCCTCTCCTCGGTCTAAAAACCATGCACGATTAATCCCAGCCAGCCTTGATGCCGTGTGTCCTGGGTTCCTTGTTACCTACTTGAAGCCAAGTGTTAGAGATGGATCATACCCACTGAAGTCTCTCACAGACAGGCAAACCAAGAATTCAGAAGGTTCCATGACTGGCCCTCTACTTCCTCTCAGACTGCTTTCTAACAGCTATGACTGTTCAAAAGTCTATGCCTTAGCCCCTTCCTATGAGAATCTCGCACGTGGGTTTCTTCTCTGACCCCATACAGCATCTCAGTGACTAACTACAGAGCACCTACTGTATGTTTCACAATCTCTCATTCAATTCTCTCAACCACCCACAGAGATGGATGCTTCCTTTAAGTTGCTAAGCAACCTCAAGGTCACCAGCTAAGAAACCCTGGACCAGGATGTGAGCCCAAGTCTACCTAATTCCACAGCCCATGCTCTTAGCCACTATAAACAGGAGCTCTGCCAGAAACATTTAACAACGAAGAAAAAAATAGAAAAAGAAAAGAAAAGGCCGTGCAGGTTCCTATATCACTGTGGACATTGGTCAGGGACACAGGACAGTTCCTAGCTGATGAGGGCTGACACAGTGACAGGTTACTTTGTTTTGAAATCAGCATAGCAAAGTAGTTATGTGTTGCTTCACTCATTAGCTCAGAGACAGGTTACTTTGTTTTGAAATCAGCATAGCAAAGTAGTTACAGGTTGCCTCATTCACTAGCTCAACAAACATTTAGAAGTAACTATCTTGTGTTGTAGGCTGGCTCCAAGGAGCTAAACACGGGTTAGTGAGGTAAGCTCCTCCTTGTTGTCAAGGAATCTGCCTTCCAGTGGGGAACAGGAAACAATGTCTATGAAAGGAAACTAGAGCAGGTTAAAGACGTGCTGAGTTTGTTTTAGACAGGTCAGGAGAGACCATCCAGGAGAGGTGACATTTAAGCAGAGGAGAGAAAAACTCTGTGACAAGGAAATGCATACCAGGTGGCCGGAGTAGCAGGTGCAAAGGCCCGGAGCTGAGACCACGCATGTGTTCTTGAAGCAGACCACAGTACAGCGTAGCAGAACGTGTGGTCCCCTCCACCCCTGGTGACCAGGGTTCAGCTTCCTTAAACCCCCAAACCTGGTGATGACTCTATCTCCCTCCTGGGGCTGTTTGAGGAAATAAGTAAATAAATAAAATGTAAGTACAGAATACCTAGAAAGGGTTAGGGCTAGAGCCAGGGTTAGGAAACGGTGCCCAGGACCCTTTCAACTACTCACTAGTAGCATTATCGTTTTATTTCATATCACATATGATATGAAATATATTGATGTACAGGATATCATATATCAGTTTATTTCTAATCTGATCATCCTTATTCCCGGGGTTCAATCACACTGCTGGCTTTATGGCGGCCAGTGACTTCCTCCAAAGCCTTGAACTTCCTGTCATGAGGAGGAGAGCCCTGTGGGACCAAATCGATGTTATCTCAATAGACAAAGAAGACATTCCTGGGCCTTAGGTGTAAGCTACTGTGGTGTTGCAGGGTGGTCTCTGAAGTCTCCACATCTCACTGGCGTCACAGACAGAAGCAAGAAGTAGCCTCAGGCACAGTCCACCAATCTGACAAGGGTTAAAATTTCACTTCAAATTAAAGATGGGGGCAGGTGAGATGGCTCAGTGGGAAAGGATGCTTACTGCCTAGCCTGACAACCTGAGTTTGATCCCAGGGCCCCTTGATAGAAGGAGAAAATCAACTTCTACAAAGTTGTTTTCTGACCACCACCCCCACACACACACATGTGCACATGCATGCACACATAAATAAAGCATAATAAAAAATAATCTTTAAAAAAATTATTAAGGTGGTAAAAACTGGTTATAATGGTGCGCACGCCTGTAATCCCAGTATGCAAGAAGGAGATGCAGGGAGGGTCTTGAGTTTGAGTTCAGCCTGGACTACATGAGACCATCTCAAATAATAATATTAATGGTAATTTAATTTCCTCCTTTGTCCTTCTTGCCTGAAGTGGAACATTTCTTTTCAAAGAAAATAGAACAAAAGAAGAAAAAGAAAAGAACACTTACTCCTGAGACATGAGGCCTGGCAGTCTCCAGGCTATTGTAGCACGGGCCCCAAGCAGGGCAAATCTGGAAGGTTCAGTGAACTGCCAACAGGATGAGCTCAGAGCCAAAGGAGGATGTCAGGGCCACACGAGGTTCTGCCTTTGGCTCTGCCCACCCTCTCCCTGAGCCCCTTCCTCTGCCGCTGTGTTTATTTTTCTTTTTTTTTTTTTAGCAGGATGAGTTAAAGGACAACCACAAGCAGAGTGAAACCACAGCCTGTGCCTGCCGGGGCGAACCGGGAATCGCCCCAAACCACAGTGTTCCAGCCTGAGGTGTCTTCAGTGGGGCTGTGAATGCTCTGTGGGGGGGGCTCCATCTCCCAGCAGAACAGATCGCTGAGTGTGTGCTGAACTGGAGCTACCCAAAATGCCAACAGTCTGCTTCCCCTAGTTAATTTATTCACTCAACAAACACCATAGTTCTGAAGGGCTTGCTCCACACCAACCACTGCTTCTGATACAGGGATACAAATGTGCGGATTCCTGCCCTAGGAGGCCTGGAGACGGAGCATAAGCAGGACATACAGCTGTATATTGGGGGGATGGGGGCATGCATGGGAGTCTTTCGCTTGTTTCTCTGTTTTGAGTAAGGACCCACAAGAAGTATGCTTCAGCTACTTGGAGGAACAGAATGTTCCCCCAAAAGGCCCATTTATTAAAGGCGTGGTTCCCCATGGAGCACCCTGAGGAGTGGTAAAACCTTCAGGGGGCGGGGCCTAGCGAGAGGCCTTTAGGCACTGAGGGCAGCCCCCCCACCAGGTGGTGAGACCCCAGCCTTTTTTCTTGCCTAGACATGAGGTGGGTCATTTCGCTCTGTCCTACCTCCCCACCACATTTGCTGCCTGACCACAGGCCCAAAGAACAGCGCCAGCTCTGAATGAGGCCCTCCAAACTGTGAGCCCAGAACACCGATGCCAACACATGGGGACTCACTACTGAAAGGGAAGCCTGCAGAGAGGTCAGCCAGGGACTCAGAGAAGACAGGAGAGCTAGCTCTGAGAAAACCACAGGAACAGAACATGGAGAGAAGAGCAGAACCAAGCAGCAGGTTGGGAAGGTGATAGATGAGAAACATCTGGGTGTGACCCACTGGAATAGAAAGGAGGTTTCTTAGCCACTTGGGTCTCCTGAATCCACTAATCCTGCAACCAGCAGCAGGCACTTCAAAAGGGCTAGCAGCTGGGCTCAGGTTGTAGCTCAGTTGGTAGAGTGCTTGCCTAACACAAAGCCCTGGGTTCAAACCCCAGCAATGCATAAACCAAGCACGGTGGCACACACCTGTAATCCCAACACCTGGTCATCCTCTGCTACAGTGTGAGGCCAGCCTGAGAAACGTGAGACCCTGTGTTCAGGAAGGAAGGGAGGGAGGGAGGAAAGGAGAGAGAGAGAGAGAGAGAGAGAGAGAGAGAGAGAGAGAGAGAGAGAAAGAAAGAAAGAAAGAAAGAAAGAAAGAAAGAAAATAAATGTGCTCATGTACTTCATCCAGCTACTTACACATCTTTCCTCCATCATCTTCTCACTCTTGGGTCCTACATTTCCTCCCCCAGCTTCTAGAATACCACTCAGCCTAGACACAGGAAAGCATGTGGGAAAGCGTGAGGAAACACTGGGGTACCTTGTACCCTACTCTGGCACTGTGAAGGCAGGTAAAAACTTCACCAAACACACCAGCCGGGTACCAGAACCCCTGGCCCCTTAGCACCACTGAAAGCTGCCTAGCTGCTTGCTCTTCTGGTCTCTAAGAAACACAGGAACCAAAAATCGATCCTAAAATTGTTTCTGATTTCTGACACAGAGCACTTGAGAAGCATCAGAAAGACAACAGAAAACCCAGCAGATTCCTTAAGGAATGTGGTGATGCTCCTTTGTCCTTTCCCACTGCAAAATGGCAGCCCCACTACCAGATAACCGTTTCTGCGTGCGTGCGTGCGCGCTTGTGTGAGTTACATAATTGGAGCCAGACTGGCTTTTGGAGAACAGGCTCATCTCTGGGATCCTAAGAGTTTCCCCCTGCAGCCTCAACCTTAGCAAGCCCTGCACCTCCTCCCTGCACACCTCCTGAGACTTCCCATCGATCCTATCCTGTGACACAAGAGCAAAGCTTTCTCCAGGTCTCCCACAGGAGAGACACCGCTCCCTTTCCCAGCCTCCCAGGCCAGTTAAACTCCAAAGAATCCTGCTCTGAGTTCAGCTAGCCCCCGTTCGAACCCTACTCAGCATGGTTATCTACCTGAGACACTTTCTGGAGGCGTTTTCAAGAACTTAGCAGAACTCCTTCTAAAGGAAATCTCTTTAAGCCCACACACTGCATAAAACTAAAACTGTGAACAGACACTCTAACAAAGGAAACACAGATGCCACAAACTGAAATACAGCACATAGGTCCATCCTTCCTGGGCTGCTGTGGAAAATACCATGAATCCAATGTCCCGGCTGCAACTGTAGTTAATAACGAGTAGGAAGGATTAGAAACCAAGACAGGGATGCCACCGTCTTGTCCCCAAACGGGAGGTTACTCATTCAGTATTCACAGTTCATATGGTATGTTAAGAATATATGACATATAATCCTCTCTCTAAAGTCATAAAACTGAAACAAAAAAAAGAAGAGAGAAAAGTGAAGATGAACGTCTGGCCAGAGAGGCCCTGGCAGAACCAAGTAGACCCTGGACAGTCAAGAAGCCCCTTCAGAAGATGAGCCCCCCACACACACACACACACACACAGGGAAGACCTGATACTGCACCGATGCTCATCACACATGATGACTCAGTGGTGCTTTCCCTCGTAGTCAAACTGAATTTGTCAGGCCCACTGTACAAAGTCATGCAGGAGAAAGAGGCGCATGCCCTTTCTGGATACTAAGAAGGCTTTGTGTTTGAGTGTGTTTCGTTTTAAAAGAATAAAAGCCACAAAATAACAGAGTGAGGATCGCACAATGATATTTATTTAGGCTTTGTGTCAAAGTGTCTAACCTCAAATAACCTTCCCAATGTGAAAGGGGAAAAAAGTCATATTCTGCTCCGGCAATTATTGCACAGTTAGATAATTATGAAGTGAAATTTGCAAACAGCCACCAGCATGGTGTCGTATCCAAGGCCAACATCATACTGTCAAAACACATAAACTGCTAAAGATGCTAACCGGGGGACACAACCCAGAGGGACTCTTCACACACCAAATGGAATTGAGTATTCATCAAGTTTCCATGAAAAAAGCCAAAGCATGAAAACGGAAATCCAGCCTTCTGCCAGACCCTCCACCCGGCCATTTGGTGCAAGAAGCATTTCAGCTCGCAGGACAATCGATCGACAAGAAAGGTCCAAGGACCCCCTTCCCACGCCGTTTTCTAAAGAGGTTTGGGGGTGGTTGTTTTTTTCTAGGAACTAATCAAGGGAAATATGTTTCACAAACAGTCCTTCTGTGATTTTATACAAAAACCTGACCTTCGACATATACCAGAGAAATGAATTATGTGTTTGGAGGGACAGAAAAACAGGTGTCTCTCTCCGTGTAAACAGTACCCAGCTCTGCAGGCCCTCCTCACTCAGAGTCCCTCTGACTCCCAAGAGGCAGGGGTAATAGACATTCCTTTATTATCTTTTCTTAAAGTCTTGAAGAGAAATCCAGTATTTCTGATTTAATCTAAAGGATTATTCTGGTGACAATTAGACATTAAATTTTAAATAAAAATGAAACTTGCTCATCTTTACACATTACTCTAGAGTCCTTTTCCCAAGTTTGGGAGAAGTTTTTTTACTATTGTTTTTATTTGGGGGAAAATTTGTTTGTTTGTTTTGGGTTTTTGTTTTTTGAGACAGGGTCTAGGTAGCTAGCTGGCCTCAAACTCATTGTGGATTTTAAGTTAATCTTGAACTCCTGATTCTCCTGCCTCTATCTCCCAAGGGTTGGAGTTATAGGCATACACCACCAAGCTTGGCTAACACAAAGGAACTGTGTTAACACAAAGGAACTGTGTCAACACAAAGGAATTGCTGATACAAACAGCAGACCACACACACACACACACACACACACACACACACACACGCACGCACACACACACACCATATGATAATTTTCATCAGCCGATACAGTAGGATAGCATAAAGACCTAGTTCTGGGGATCTAGTCCAGGCTCTTCTTAAATACAGTCCCCACACCTCATAAGTAGTTGTTAGCCTATTTAAGCCTCCATCTTTATCCTGAAGAAATGAAGGAGAAAAACACAGAACACGGTCCAAACAAGAGTAGCCTCAGGCAGGATTTATATGAATACCGCATCAAAACCAGAATAATTACACTCTTGGTTGAAAGAGCTGGAGATCCAAATAACGGGTCCCTAAGGTGGAGAGGGGGTGTGCTTGGAAATCCATGGTGAGTCTTCAGCAAGAACTTTGTAAACAGAGCAAACAAGTCACTTAAGGAAACATGCCATTCCAGATGCTATAAAGACAAGAAGGCTTGAGATGGACAGAGCCCAGAAAATGGATCAGGATCCTTTCTGCACAAGTAGTTGGTTTATGTCAGCCTGACTAGAAACTGAACAAATTAACAGAAGTTTGTTTTTACAAAATGCTACAAAGAAGCACCTGCTATCATCTCACACTTAGGTCTGAAGACAGGGAAACCAGAGAACTCACTGCCATCCACTGCACTTGCTTCCACTGACAGGGACTCTCCCGGGAAGCTGACAGGGACTCTCCCGGGAAGCTGTTACTCACTGATGTTCCTTAACTTTGTGGGTGGGGATGCAGCCCAGAGTGCTTGCCACAAATGCATAAGACCCCAAACCCCAGCACCTCAACATAATAATAACAGTGCTAACAGTAATTGGTTTTCACATAACCTAGATTCATTCTCATATTCCTAACTGTCCACACTCCTAATGAAAGTGAAAAATTACTTTTGTGTTAAAGATCTCTAGAAACATGAACCTAACCAGTTATGTAAACTTCAAAAAAATAGTTAAGGTTTTTGAATGCGAAAAACAAATCAATGTTTGAAAGTATAAGGAAATAAGAAACTGACTGAAATAGCTATGAAAGTCCTTATTAAAAACAGTGCCTGGGGAGGAAAGGCTGCCCTCTATTAACCAATAATGTAACCATCATAAATTTACATCCAGTAGCAAGGAGAATATAGAAAATACACACTTCAACATGAGGTATAAAGGGGCTGGAGCAGGGGCCACATAGCACAGGCAGCTTCAAAGGACACCGTTCAGTCTCAGCCGCATGATAGCTCACAAATGTCTGTAGTCCCAGGGCATACAACACCCTCTTCTGGCATCTGAGGGAGAGCAGCCAGGAACACACAAGATCACTCACACACACACACACACACACACACACACACACACACACACACACAAAGAAATTTCATGACTTATCAAGAAGGAGGTTAATTCAAAACAACAAAAACATGGAGGGGGAGGCTGGGGTGGCAGGGTGTGCAATAGTAACTTTACCACTTCCCTGTCAAGCTCTAAATTCTACCTGTTCTGTCCTTAGGTGTAAAATATAAAACCAGAACCTTTCCTAGATTCATGACCCCCAGAATTGGAAGACCACTTGAAAACTAAAAGAAGCGGGAAGTGACCCCACAAGGACTTCCCTTCACTTCTAGGCAGGCAGATTTTATAAGTTAAGTTTGTATGCAAAAGGAAAATATTAACTCCTTTGAGTCTTAAGAAGAAGATGACAGTTTCCTTCCGACAAACTAGTGTTGCCAATTAACTGCTTTCTGTTGGAAGGCCTTGGCATCCTCAAACCATGGTGACCTCGCGCTATCAGAAGATGCTATCCTAATTTACCCAACTCCAAAGCCCAGAAATGGGCTGATTAGAGAGCAGGGGGCTGACAAACGTTTGTAAACTAGATCAAAGTATGGAAGCCTAAAGGAGATCCTGAAGAAATGCTAGTCTGTAACGTTAAATACGGACTGAGACTTAGAAAAAGTGGCTAAATTTTAAAATGATTTAAAATAGGATCCCTTTGACCCTAAATTAATATAAAGTTAAACCTCTAATACAAGACACACAAGAAACAAAACCTGCCAACGGGACTACAAAGATGGAACACCTTTAACACAAAAAGTTCAGTTTGACTGATTTACAAGCATGTAGATTCTTAAATATTTTGTAAGCGTATTTTGTAAGACATAATTGCCCAAACACACCCGTACTTAGATAGGATAAGGTTGAGCATCCTGATCCAAAAATCCAAAATCCAAAACTTTCTCAGCACAAATATGGCCCCACAGGGGGGAAATTTCACACTGATCTCATGTCACTAGCCAAAGTAAAAATGTAAGTACACTACAAACATTGTATGGGACTACTGTTATGGTACCGGGTATGTGTGACACCCAAATTATGCTCAGACTCGGGTCACCTCTCCCAAGAGATCATTATGTATGTGTGGACATTCCAAAGTCTGACATCCAGAGCCCTTTTACCCCCAAGCATTGTTCTGAGGGAACTCAACCTTCATTGAAACACACACGTCTAGAGAATGCACAGCTGTGTAAAGGAACATGGAGTAGTGAGCTCTCACTATCCCGAAGCTGGAAGGTGTTAATGAAAGATGAGGATGATGGTACTGAATTCATCAGCCTCCCAAGAATGAGATCATGTATGCAGTTTTATACATGAGACAAATGGGGGTCATTACAAAAGGATTCACAAATGGACCTCTTTGGATTGCCAGTTCTCCTAAATAACCTGAAATATTATTCAAACAACATGAAATTTTATAAACGGACATCTCAAGGAAAGCAAACTAAAGAAAAAAGAGACCCTACAAGTCACCATAAATTCTGGATTTACACTAACATTCAGGCCCTGATCTCAGGGCCATCCTGCTTTTAACCAGTTGAAATTAAACCCATTCCTCCACAGAAAACTCCGAAAGCAACTTAGTTATTTTGCTAGATAAGGCCACAACATTTGCCATTTCTGAGATATATGCTACATACAGCACAAACAGGTTTAGGTGCCTGCAGACCATCAATAAGTATGCTGTGCTCCCCCTACTGGCCAATGTTGAAAATAACAATGAATTTCCCAGGGGGGTTGGCCTTTTGAAGTGCTAGGGTTCAAAACTCAGTTGATGACTTTATTTATTTTTAATGTATACATCTTACCCAACAGTTACCCAAAGCTGGTGTGGGACGGTCATATTCCATCACAATAGGAACTTTTAAAGTTGACAACAATGTCAAAAGTAAAAAGTATGCTGGAACCTTGAAACACTAAACAATGCAGAATTCAAGCCAAAAGCAGAGAACATCAAGAAACAGAGCAACATCCTCTCCCTGACACAATGGCATGAAATCAAGTCCTCTTTAATAGCCCTTCAGGGGGTAAGAATTATTTCCCTACCTCCTGCACCAACCTCAAGCTGTTTCCTACGGAAGCCTAGTGGCCTTGATCAACAACGTCTGGTGGATTAATAAATGTAATGAAGACTGGAGATTAACACAAGTCAGAGTTCTATTTATAATTATTTGGAGCCAGGCTCAGGGGAGCTGGGCTTTGGCCCTTGCAAAGTACGTGTATGATCACTTAAATTAATCACAGATAATTAGTCTGTGTTTCAAAAGATGCATTCAACTCCAACAGGAAGCAGGGCAAGATAGAGGGCCATGGAACTTACCATACTTGGCGCTTTCCGCCATGACCAAGGCAGCTCTTGGGTTAAAACTAACAGAAAGCTATGTATGACCTTGGGCAAGTGACTTAGCCTCTAGCTGCTAGAGTCTAGCTCGCGATCTGTAAAATGGGTCTACTAAAATCACAAAATTTCAACCAGAGTTGGGGTTGTACTTAAGTCCGACTGCTGCCCTGGAGACAGTATCGGACACACTGTAGGGGACCAATACAACTCCCATTTTATTACCCAAAAAAAGAACCAGCTGAGTCCTCCCTGAAGTAACCGACTACTAAAGGCCCATTCCGGGGGATATTAAAGGATCCCGATATGTTTTTTGGTATGTTGGGAACTTCTCCCAAGCCTTTCAGTTCTGCGAAGGAAACTTTAAAAGATCTGGTTCTCCATCTCAATCTGTCACTCGCACGCTCCCTCACCGCAGGGCGCAGCACGCGGCGCTAGCACCTGTGCACCGCTCAGCGCGGTCCTCGTCCGGGACCTCTGTGCACTCCTCCAACATCAAAGCTACCCTGCGGGACCCAGTCCTCCCAGTTCACAGCTAGCGAGCAGGGGGCCGTTTGCACCGACACCAAAGCCGCCAGGTTCTACCCTGCCGAGGTAGTTAGGGCTTGCTTGGCACGCCGGCTGTCTGCACTTCTATGCGGGTGCCAGAAAGTGGGACAAATGCCCTAATAAGCGCAACTCTGCAAGAGGATTCTTCTAGCAACATCCAAGAGTCCCAAGTTTGTCCCAACCAAGTTGGGACACAGAGAGAGCCTCTAACATCAGCGGGAGTGAGGCTGTGTTAACCCGGAGTTTTCGGGACTGACTCTCGGAGCCAGGGCGCGGCCGGCGAGGTCCCGGGACTGGCTTGAGCGCGCGTGTCCCGCGGCCGCGGCCTCTGCTACCCATCACGGTCGAGTGCCCACCCACGCTGTCACGCGCCGGGAGGACAGTGGCCTGTGCGCCCCGCACTGGACTAGGAAACCGAGGAGAGGAAGAGCGAAGGCGGCCGTGGGGAACTCCTCCCTGGTGCTGCCCACCCGGGACCGCCGCGGATCCCTGTTCCGCTCAGCGTCAACCCGGCCGGATCAAAGCCAGGTCCCGAGCTCGGGCTCCCCGGTGGCCCGAGCAAACCCGAGAAGCAAGCACCCGCCCGCAGCGCGCAGCCTGCACAGCCGGCGACCAGGCGCCCAGCCCGCACGTACCTCGCAGGCGGCGTGTCCCGGACCGATCGTCCGCCGCGAAGTTGGGGAGCAGCCCAGGCGAGTGCCCCGCGCCCAGCGCACGCAGGCGGCCGCGAGCTCAGCAGGCGCAGCTCAACTGCGCCATCCGGACCCCGCCGGGGACTTTCACCTCCTGCCGGGAACTCGCGGAATAGCGCAGCGAAAGTGGCCTGGCAGGACAGCAGCCCGCTTCCCCCTCTTCTCTCTCTCTCTCTCTCACTGCCAGGGAGGAGGAAAGTGGCGCTCGGCGTCCCCGAAAGCCTAGATCACCCCCATCCGGCCCGTGCGGCGCCCTCGCTGGGCCGCGCACACGCGCGGGCGGGGTCGGGCGCGCAGCCACAGCAATCAGCGCGTGGGGGGAAGGGCGCCGCGAGCCGCGGGGGCTCGGCCGCCTAGAAACTCCTCCTCCCGCCCCTCCTCTCCTGCTGATGGATGAGCCCAGAGAGCCTGCTCCAGCCTGCGCTTCCCTTCGGGCAGAGAAAGCTGGGGCTGAAAGAAGGGAAAGGAAGACCCGGCGCGGCCCGGGATGGGGTAGCGAGTGGGCATCCCTCGCCCGGGCAAGAGTGGGGTGCCGGGTATGTGGCGCTCACTGCCGGGACTCGCTGCCTTTCCCTGGATCCTTCGAACTGCCAGGGCTCTCTGGAGAAGATAGGGGTTTTATTTGGTTCGTGGTTTTTGATGTATATTTTTTAAATCTCACATAAGCCGGCTCCCCGTCGCAACCCCTGCGCACACATTGATTCTGCCCCCGTGAGGTTTTGTTTTCTCCCAGTCTCCAACTCTTGTTATCAAAAGATATGTTCCGGTGGTGTAGACAGGGTCTTCCTCTCTACAGCTTTGTGCAGCGTGCCTTCCTCAGCTGTTGTTGCCTTGCTACCTAATTTCCCTCGTAGCAGGTTCCCCAAGGCCCTCCGGATGTAAAGGATAGGAGAGCGAGCGCATGCATGTGCCGCGAACTGCACCTGTAAAATCTGAATGCACTCAGTGCAATCACCAACACAAATTTTATACTTATTTACACTTCGCTTTCCATTTAAAAGGCGAATTGTCCATTGGGGCTGTAGTTCCAATAGTAAATTGTTTGCCTAACACACACACACACACACACACACACACACACAGCCCTAGGTTTGATCCCAGCACCGTATAAAACCAAGCATGGAGGCAGAAGGGTCAGTTCAAAACTAGCCCCAGTAGACCCTATCTATAAGCAATAAACAAAATGTTTACTTAGCAGTAAACTTTACTTTGTACAATTACGTGTGTGTGCACACGCATATACTTTGGCCAGTGTGGGCTCAGAAGACAATTTTCTCCCTTCCCTCTGTGGGGCCTGGGAATCCAAGTTAGGTCGTTCTTCAGGCTTGGCAGCAAGTGCCTTTACCCATGAATTGTGTCGCCAGCCACTTCACAGGAAACTCTTACAGGTGTTAGAGCAGATGGGATGACTGTCAAGTGACTGGGTTCAAAGGCAGGTTTCCGGTCTTAACTGCTACTGGGTAATCAGGGAATCTAGACCTCCTCCTAAAGTGCTGGGATCTTAGGCTTTTAACAGCGGAGTTGATGGTAGGCTCCCACCCCCACCCCTACTCCCTTCTTTGAGTGGGTCTCATGGAACTCAGGCTGTCCAGCCTCCAACGCATTAAGTAGTGAAGGGTGCCCTAGACCTCTCTCAGTTCTCTGGCTTTTGCCTTCCAGCTCCCGAGTTCAAGGATCACAGGTGTGGGCCAGCCAGTGCACCTAATTGAGGAGGCTTCTCAAAGTATGATTTACATTATTTTTATTTTCATTTTGTGATGGGTCTCATGTAGCCCAGACTGGCCTGAAACTGACTATGTAGACCGAGATGACCGGGAACTTCAGATCTTCCTGTCTCCATCTCTTGAATCCTGGGAGGATTACAGACATGAGCAGCCCCAACTGGTTTGAGGTGGTGGGGGTGGACATGGGGCTTCAGGCATGTTAAGCAAGGACTCTACTGACTGGCACTAAACTGGCACTTGGAAAGGTATTGGAATCCACTATTTTTGAGAAAACAGGAAATATTTCTTTCTTATTTCTCTCTTATGTCTATATAGTATTACAGAGATTCATTGGCAAAAGTTAATATCATTAATCAAATGTGTTACTATGAAAATCTCTTCATTTCATATCTGTGGTGGTTGATGTTTGGAGAGGGTTTGGGAAGGTGGGAGGTGCAGCCTTGCTGGAGGGAGTATATCACGGGGTGGGGATGGGAACCTACCATCAACTCCACTCTGAGCCTTTACAGCCTCGTCCTACTTACAGTTCAATCTGTTTGGTGTTTGATAGTAAAGACAAGATCTCTCAGCTTCCTACTTTTGTGGGCATTGCTGATGTTTGCAGCAGATTCCGGGTGTCAAACTCAGACCTGGGCATCAAGTTCCTTTGCCTACCCTGCCTAGCCATTCACTTGGCTGAATGTCAGCATTTGTTACTGTAAGAGAGCAGCTTCCTTTGGTCTGAGGTAGTATCTTGATAAATTTCTTTGGTCAGTTTCTTTCCTTCTCTGTTTTTGTTTTGTGTGTGTGTTTGGTTTGAGGCAAGGTCTCAAGTGTCCTGGTTTGGCCTGCAACCTGAGGTGTGACAGAATGACAAAGAACTCCATGGACTGCTGATCCTTTGTCATCCACTCTGGGGAGTGTAGGCATGAGCCACCACACGTCCAAAACTTTGTACGTGTAGACAAGCATTTAAGCTAAACCTCTAGCACCCCACCCCACCCCCTTTTTTAAAATTCTTTCAGGACAGGGTTTCTCTGTGTAGCCCTGGCTGTCCTGGAACTTGCTCTGTAGACCAGGCTGGCCTTGAACTCACAGAGATCTGCCTGCCTCTGCCTCCTGAGTGCTGAGATAAAAGACGTGCATCACCAAACCCCACTGGTCGTATTTTAAGTTTTTAAAACTTTGGGGGGGGGTTCATACTTGAATACTGTATTTACATCATTTCTACACCTCCTTCTTACTCTTCCAACTCCTCCTGTGTTCATCCTCCACTCCCTCTCAAACTCATGATCTCTTCTTTCATTATTATTATTTTTTAAAGATTTGTTTTATTTATCATGTATACAGTGTTCGTCTGCACTTATCCCTGCAGGCCAGAAGAGGGCGTCAGATCTCATTACAGATGCTTGTGAGCCACCATGTGGTTTCTGGGAATTGAACTCAGGACCTCTGGAAGAACAGCCAGTGCTCTCTTAACCTCTGAGCCATCTCTCCAGCCCTCATTATTGTTTGAGAGAGAGGAGAGAGAGAGAGAGAGAGAGAGAGAGAGAGAGAGAGAGAGAGAGAGAGAGAGAGAACACTAACCTGCTGAGTCCATTTAGAATTGCTCCTATATGTGTGTTTGGGGCTGACCACTAGGAACTGAACAACCTGCCAGGGGGCTCACCCCTAGAGAAGACTGATTCTTCTCTCTTAGCAGCCATTAACTGCCTGTAGCCCTTCATCTAAGAGCAGGGCGTTGTGACATTTCCCCCATCCACATTGGCATGTCAACAGGTACTGTCACTGTGCAGATCTTATTTAGGCAAACAAATGCCCCCCAAGAGGAATTGTAAACAGAGAAGTGACATTTTTTAAAAGCATACTTTATCTTACTTGCACAAAAAATGTTTGACAGCAGAGTCCCAGTGATTTACCAAGCCTGTGTCTCTCTCAAGGAACGGTCTGTCTCCTAAGCAGGAACTCACTCTTACAATGATTCACATCTTGTGGCATGTCTCCAGATCCCCCTGATAAGCAGACAACTGAGCAAATGCTTAATGACCTATTTGTCAGTAACATATGCTTCAGGTTCATCCCGGCCTCTTGTAGGAAAAAAAACTCCAATCTTCTGAAAGGCCTCATCAATTAAACTCCTGTGCTTGTTTCTCATTTTCCTAAGTCCAAATATAGAAATTTATTTATTTACACTTTAGACATGTAATTCACTGGACTCTGTGCCAGGGCTGGGGGACATAGCTTGTTGGTGAGGTGCTTGTCTGGTATGCATGAAGCCCTAGGTTTTACCTTTAGCACCATG